>NC_048298.1:232601288-232652450 GCF_013100865.1 Trachemys scripta elegans
GCAAAAAGAACAGGAGTACTTGTGGCACCTTAGAGACTAACAAATTTATTAGAGCATAAGCTTTCGTGGACTACAGCCCACTTCTTCGGATGCAAGTGGGCTGTAGTCCACGAAAGCTTATGCTCTAATAAGTTTGTTAGTCTCGAAGGTGCCACAAGTACTCCTGTTCTTCTTTTTATAAATTAAGAGTACAGTCTTTGTGGGTGTCCACTAGATGTCACTAACGGAACCTCTGAAGAGTCTATTTACATCTGAAGTGGTTGATTACAGTGAAGTGAGTGAATACAATTAATCAGGTACTTCAGCTACCAGGTGCCTTGACCACACAGAGTACATGAAGGAGAAAGAGAGGGCAGGAAGAGGAGGCATGGAGCTGGCAGTCCTATCTGTTCAGCATACTGGGATCTGAACCCTGGGATTCTTTTTACTCTTGTGGTCTTTGTTGAATGAGTTCTGTTCATTATTGTCTAGTTTTCTCTGGCACAAGGAAAACTATTGAGCCTAGAGCAAGAAAAAATTTTCTGGGGAAGAGAGGCTATTCCTGAACAGTGCAAGGCTGCTGAAGGTTTTTATCTGGATTTCAGAAGCCTGCAAATACTTGTGTCTTCATCTGTACTCCAGATCATTCTGGTAATTCAAAAACAGAAAGACACATTGATGTTGGGATTTTTAAAGTGATAACATGACAGATAATTTCCTGAGGGAATCTTGAGGGCTAGGGTCAGTGCAGACTGAAAGCAGATAATATTACATACATTCATGCATACAGTACATGCTACACATAGTATAAAAGAAAGTTTCAGCCCCAATCATGGGCTCTCAGATAGTTAGGCGTATTAATTTTTTGAACTGGTTGCTGTTGCTATTGTCTCTGGAGTGTCCTTTTGCTGCTACTTATTTTGAGTTATCCACCTTGAGCAGTAATTCAACTCAGTACAAGCCTGACCATCATGATGCTGAGGGCTCTGCTCAGGATGAGAGACTGCATGTTTTTACAGTGGATTATAACTATGTGCAAATTCCCTATGAAGTTACACTTTGGATACTTCTTGCATCTCTTGCAAAAATAGGTAAGTAGAAAGTGGCAAGGTAAGGTTTTTCTTTTTTGGAAAAAAAAATCTTTTGTAGGTAAGAAGTTAAAGCAAGCAGTACAACGTGTTTATGGCGAAAGTATTTTACAAATGTATGAGAGAGTTTTTAAATGATTGGGACTGCTTTTTGTATGTACTCTGCTGGAAAAACCAGATGGCTTAGTTACCATAAAGCCAGCTGTGTAGGCATCAGAGAAATGTCATAAATGATAACATGTAAGACCTCTGAAACTGTCCTAAAATCGCTTTTCCATTAATAACAATGTCACACTTTAAAGTTTGCTAACCCAGGACCTTTCTAGGCTACAAGCAAGTGCTGTCTGTCAGTGCTGTCAGGGGGAAGCTTGCAGTCTCCCCTCTTCAGCTGTTTTTAACCTTTAAATGTCACAAGATAGCAGTCATAGGTGCAGCATGCAGGATTGAGTATTGCTTATCCTGAACTTCAGGCCTGTTTAATTTTGCTCAAGCTCAGGGGAACTGAAGGAAACATTTCCTTGGAGATATTTTGAAATTGAAATTGCTCGGATGGAATTTTACAGGTTGTCCTGGAGGAGATGGACTAATGGGCAGAATGTAGGCTAGTGGTCAGGGTACAAGATAAATGCAATTTATCACATGAATATAAACACACATTCATACTATATTATTCAAACACACACACACACACACATATATATTCTACAAGTATATACATGTTTATGTACAAATGAGAGTGATAGAGAGAATACTATTTGTAGTTTTGGGGCCATATTTATAACAAATATTAGTCATCATGTATCCTATATGTAATATTTTATTATTATTAATTAGCATTTATATATTAGTTCCTCAAGTCCACAATCATGTTGGGAACCATTGTGCTAGGTGCTGCACAATCATATAGTCCTGCCCCAAAAGCTCACATATAATTTCTGAAAATTCCCATAGAATAGTTGATAGGTGTAAAACCATCATCAAAATCAGCACCAATTTGCATCCTTGTTTGTTCATAGATTCATAGATTCCAAGGCCAAAAGCACTGTAATCATCTATTCTTCCATCCTATATTACACAGCCATAGAACTTCCCCAAGATAATTCCTAGAGCATACCTTTCAGAAAAACCTCCAATCTTGATTTAAAAATTGTCAGTGAAGAAGAATCTATCACCAACCATGGTAACTTATTCCAATGGCTAATTACTGTCACGTAAAAATGTATGCCTTATTTCAATCTAAATTTGTCTAGCTTCAACTTCCAGACATTAGTTCAGATTGTACATTTCTATGCTGGATTGAAGAACACATTATTAAATATTTGTTCCCCACGTTGGTACTTATAGACTAGAATCAAGTCACCCCTTAACCTTCTCTTTGTTAAATTAACTAGATTGAGCTCCTTGAGTCTACCACTATAAGGAATGTTTTCTAATCTTTTAATCATTCTAATGGCTCTTAGCCTCTCCAATTTATCAACATCCTTCTTGAATCGTAGACACCAGAACTGGACACAATATTCCAGCAGCAGTCACACTTGTGCCGAATACAGAGGTAAAATAACGTCTCTGCTCCTACTCAATGACGCAAGTAGAAATCATTTCTTGCCAGTACTGCACTCATGGGAGGGACACAAGGGACGGCACGTGACCTCTCCACGTGACCCTCCATGTGACTCTGCCCCGCCCCCAGCCCATGGCCCCCACGCTCTCCCTGTCCCCTCCAACACCGCCCTTACCTGTCTAAAATGATGCTTTGGGCCCCTGGTGCCACCTGTATTTCCAGGTCTCATTGAGGATCCAGCAGCACCCCAAATTGAAAACTTCTTAAAGGAAAGAAGGATAGGAAGGTCAATCACCCCACTTTCCCTATCAGAGCTTCCCTTATGTCCAAACTAAGGCATGCAATTTTTTCAGGTTCACACTGATTAACAGAGAAAACAATTGGGGCTATTAAACTTTCTTCAAATTCCATAGAAAATTAAGTTCAGCTATATTTTCCAGTACAGTGATGAAATGGGTGTTTGTATATACAAACATGCTTAACTACTCACTTTCCCCAAAAATATGCAGTAGTCAGTCTGTTTATATGAAATATGGGAGTTGGGTGAGGAGTCATTTCAGCATATGTATGACTTATTAAAAGACAAATTTTAAGTAGAACTGTATCCTAAACTGCATTATGATATTGTACCCAAACATTGCAATTCAATGGGAGATTCAACATCCTTTATAGGAACAAAACAGACTCCTGAAACTCTTACCACAAAAGCAGTCCATAGTCATGCAAATAGTCCCATTGTCTTCAATGGGATTGATCAAACGATTAAGGTTAAGATTTAGATTCCAAGTTTGTAAATTGTTCTAGATGATACTGACACTGCCTGAGCTGTCAGATCAGAAGAAGTGTCATTCGAATAAAGGTTGGCAGATGTGTGATAAGTCTTAGCTCCATTGATAAGATGAGGAACATATTTTTAGCAAAGTTCTTGGCAGAATCCTGAGGCTGCTGGTTTAAGGTCATCAGTGTCCAGCATTATAATCTTCACTTATAGTTCTCTCACCCACAAAGCTGGACAATGAGGCATTTGTTTTCTTTGTTTTGCTGCTCCAGTTCCAGTTAGCAAAATGCATGTTAGACTAGTTTGGCTGCAAAGAATTCTAGGTACACTGGGGACTACAACTGATTCCTGTCAGGCTGCAGAACTGGGCTGACATCAAAATCCAAACATCCCCTGGTCAGTGCAGGCAGAGGCATTCCTCTAATGATTTGGACTTGATGTGATGCAGTATGAATGCCATGGATCATTCAGACCAATGCGGAGAAACAGAATAAAAAACACTGTTTAAACACCTTCCGTGTCCCCCTACTCCCCACGCCTCTCCTCTTGAGGACTCCTGACCAATTTAACACACAATACATATGCCTTTGTTTAAGTATGTTAGCATAAGCATTATGCTGTTACAGCCATATAAAGAATGAATGCCCTCCCTAGCCATGTTCTGCTTCTTTAAGGAGCAGAGCACAGCACCACGCCCACCTCTGGAGGCAGGAGCTAGCCCCAAGTCTTTCCGGTACCCCATACCCGCTAAAAATCTCTGGCCAGTACTACATACTGGAGAGTACCGCCCTGCTTGCACTACTGCTCTTACTTAAGATTTCCCTGTTTATCCATCCCAGGATCACATTAGCCATTTTGGCCACAGCGTTGCACTGGGACCTCATGTTCAGCTGATTATTTTGTTATCTCAGCAGTGAGTGATGTCAATGACTGCTAGGTATGGAGACCAATTTCTCTGTTCCACATATGTAGGAATTACTGTACTAGACACATAGCCCATTTAATCCAATCTTCTGTCTCTATCAGTGAACAGAACAAGATATTTCAGAGGAAGGGGCAAGAAACCCCAGACTGTACAATATGGAATTACCTGTTCATAGTTCATTGGCTGCTATCTCACTTCTATGGTTGTAAATTGTTCACATCAAAAATGGAAAATAGTGAAACCATGGTCATAAAAATTGGTATTTTTGTAAAAAAAAAACAAACAATAAAACAAACAAAAAACACCCAAGAGATTTTTAGTGGGTACGGGGTACCGGAAAGACTTGGGACTAGCCCCCCACTCTTGTATGGATTTATGTTAGTGTGACCAAGGGTAGAATTTGGCCTTCTGAGTGCAAAGTATTGCAAGTTGGGGATACCTCTGTCTAGAGTGAGGAAGAGTTGGCAATATGGCAGCATGAAAACCTTTTCAACTCAGCTCATTTTCCCATGTTTTATTCAAGGTTTCCATCTCTACCACCGACTGCCAAGCCTCATGCCGGAATGCTGCCTTCTGATAGTTATTGGGGCACTGGTTGGAGCAATCATTTTTGGCACTGATCACAAATCCCCACCAGTTATGACTACCAACATTTACTTCCTGTATCTCCTCCCACCCATTGTCCTGGAGGAGGGGTACTTTATGCCCACTCGCCCCTTTTTTGAAAATTTTGTGTCCATCCTGTGGTGGTCTGTACTGGGATCCCTCCTGAATGCCTTTGGCATCGGACTCTCTCTGTATGGGATCTGCCAGATCGAAGCCTTTGGTCTCACTGATGTTAACCTGCTGCAGAACTTGCTCTTTGGCAGCCTGATTTCAGCTGTGGATCCCGTGGCGGCACTAGCTGTTTTTGAAGAGGCCTCTGTTAATGAGCAACTTTACATGATGATATTTGGAGAGTCTTTGCTAAATGATGGAATTACTGTGGTGAGTTTGCTTTTGCTGTTCATTTTTTCCTCACATTGCAGAGGCAGAATTTCTGTTGGTTGTAGAGGAGAAACAGAAGGAACTCCACTGGAAATGCATTTATTTTAGGGTGACCAGATGTCCCAATTTTATAGGGACAGTCCTGATATTTGGGGATTTTTCTTATACAGGTGGCTATTATCCCCCACCTCCTGTCCCGATTTTTCACACTTGCTATCTGGTCACTCTAATTTATTAGTTATTGATTGCTGATGATGATAATAATGTGTATATTTCAGAGGTGCCTAGAGGCTCTAATCAGGGATCAGAGCCCCATAGTGCTAGGCACTGTACTCACATAACACATCCGGATGGTAAACACTGGACTAATTCATTAAAAAAATCCACCACTTATAGCACTGCTGGAAGTGAGAGGAGAATCATATCTTGTATTTATTATTCAGTAAACTCTGATCCTGCTCCAGCTGATGCAAATGGCCACACAATAATTGAATCAGTGAGGCAGGGTCAGACCGTAAGCGCCGAGAATTTTCTTGGTATTGTACAAGCAAATAAAAGAATTGGTTCTGCTTCAAAGAATTCTGGCCAAGATTTCCAAAGAAGACTAGTGATTTTGGGTGTCTCGAATTTTGGGTCCCCAAATTGAGATAACTTAAAAAGGGCCTGATTTTCAGAGGGCAGGTGCTCATCTCGTTCTGAGAATCAATCCCTTTAAGGTCTGTCAAGCTGACTCAAAAGTGGTGTTGGAAGAAAAATAAACAAAACCTGAATTTTTATGACAAAAAAAGGAACGTATTTGTAAAATTCTTTCCCTGTTTTTCAACCAGCTCTGCCAAAACATGAGGCATCCAGAATCACTAGTCACTTTTGAAATTCTGGCCTTAGGCCCTGATCTAGCAAAACTCTTCTGTACCTGCTTAACTTTAAGCATGCAAGTTGTCCCACTGAAATCAATAGGACTAATTGTGCTAAAGTTCAATCATGGTCTTATTAAATGCTTTGGGTCTTTTTAGAATCTAAAACACAGGAGTCCAGAACACAGTCAAAAACAATTCAGACACTGCTTGAACATCAAGTGCTCTGGGAAATTTGATGTGTTGGAAGACTCTTGCAGAGTTCATTGTTGAAAGTCTTCAACAATGCCCATGGTATTTTAGGAGTGATTTAAAAAAGGGAGAGGAGGAAACTAATTTGATCTCTTGAGACCTAATTGTTATGAAATGATCACAGGCTCCTGATTCCCCAGTCAGGATGAAAAGATTTTAAAGTTAATGATGCATGTGATAAATCCTTGCTACTTAAATCTGTATGTACATTGCTTATGAGGTAGTGCACTAATGACTGATGTCCTTTTGTTATAACAGTAGCTTTTAAAAAAGACACTACATTTTTATCGGGTTGAATGAAATTTTGAATTCTACATTCAGGAAAAGCTGTTAAGAGTTCTGCTGTGGTTGCATTTTACACAAGAAATGGCTATATTGCCATTTCTTATGTAAATATGTGATATTTAAAGTAGAAATATATATAAAATTTACTACTTTAGTGGAAAAAAATCCCTAAAAAACTGTGGAATTGGAATAATGGTTTGGAAAATATTCCTATTTAAGTGACTGGAGGCTAAATCATGGTCACTTTACCCATTCAAGTTGTGCCATTACCTTCATAAGAACTCTTTGCATGAGAAAGTTCAAGACTTCCATCAGCCAGTTCTTCTACTGCTTGCTATGAGCTACGTATTAGCAACATAATTGTGTCTACAGAGAGTGGGGAGGTAAAGTCAATGAATATAAATGAGCTATATACATAATGTATCATCTAGGTAAAGATTCAATGAATAATATATTTTGATTTCAGAATAATACAAGTGTCTACTCTGACGCAGCCACTGGAACATATTAAAATCACCCTTTCAAGTTATTCCTGTGTTGCACTGTGCCAAAAACAAGTTTGAGAATAATTTTTTCAAAATTATTTAGCCTTAGAGTAGGTTTGAGCATTTGTGACTGGTTCAAAAATTATTGGTCAATTAACTGGTCAAATATCGTCAAATAATACAAAAATGGTCAAACATTTTAAACCACTAATTTATTAGAACAGTAATCAAAAAGAATAAGACTTTATGTGCTCGATGAAGCTTATCCTTAGATAGATACTTAGGCCTAATCACAAAAACAAGTTCCTTACCTGAGTTATTTTAACACAGAGAAGTGCAAAACACAATGAAAAATGTACTAGAAAATGAAAAAATGGCACCATGATGCAACCAAACAGATAAGCCTCCACCTGCACCTGGGAATTCTTGCTGGAATATTTGACAATATTTGACCAGGGTCAAATAATAGGCCGTCAATTAACAGGTCAATCACATTACTTGACTAGTCAATTGACTGGCTTGCCAAGCCCAATGTAGACACCAACAAGAACACCTTACAAAAAGCTGTAGGCTGCCTAACATAACACTTAAACTTATAATCACATAACGATGACCACACCACAACATAAGAGCCATACTCTGGTAATAAATTAACTCAGTCAATCCATTAAAACATTTAATAAAACAGTAGAAAAGCCCCTTTTTACCAATAGTACTCTCCAAATACTCTCAACCTTCCTCAAAACCTCTATCAAACAAAATCCTTAAGATATTTCTTTTAATCAGAGAATATAAACGTAGTATTATATTGATTATATTATAATATTGATGTCTTAAAGGAAAACTGCAATATAATATAAAATATCTTCTACTCATTGTGCCGGGATCCCATGGGTGCAACCTGGACTGTGGGACTGTTGAGCCCTCCAAACCCACCAGCTTGGGTTGTCTCTCACGCTGTGATGCTGATGTCAAGCTACAAGCCTCTGACAGACACTGCATTTACCCAGATATCCACGGCAAGGACACACCCAACTGAGTTACATGAATGATCTCCCAGACATTCA
This sequence comes from Trachemys scripta elegans, assembly GCF_013100865.1. Lineage (NCBI taxonomy): Eukaryota > Metazoa > Chordata > Testudines > Emydidae > Trachemys > Trachemys scripta. The sequence continues at coordinate 232,609,550 of NC_048298.1, forward strand.
TGAACCATCAATAGGGAATCTCCAGCCAATTCCCTCCAGCTCCCTAGCTTTGCACCCCAGAACGGTACTGTCCTGTACTGGTCAGAAGCGTGACCAATGTAAGCTCATTACCTAGTTTGCCCTTCCCTCAGAGTGGAAGGAACATGCAGCAGCCTTGGTAGTCTGAGCTCCATCAGGAATCATAACATTCAAAAACCAGTAGAAGAACACTTCAATCTCTCTGTATAACAACAGACCTAAAAGTGGCAATTCTTCAACACTGGGAAGCATGCTGCTCTGCCTTTTCACAAATAAGACAGCACACAAAGCCAATTTTGTTTTGTGAACACGACAAAGGAAATCATTCATAAAATCTTATGTAAAGTGCCAGTTAAGCTTGCTTTCAGTAGTTTATGTCTTTGCCCTCAGTCAAAAAGAAGCCAGGTATTTTAAAATGCAGCCTCCAGGTGTTTAGCTAGAATACAATGGTTTTGCGCAAAAGCCCAAAGCACCAGGTTTAAAAATTCCTAAAATAAGACCTGCTACCTCTCCATAAAATGCCCCTGCCTTCTCTCTGAGTGAATCAAAGCACCAGAGGCTGATTCAGGCCTTTCTGACACTAAAAAAATTATGGTAATCCATTTATAGAACAGAAACAATGCCATGTGACTTAAGTGACTAGCAAATACTCATAGTGCATAGTTAGTGAGCAATCCATGTGTAAGCGGGGGAATGGTCCTGCTATTGTGGGGAACTTTCCTGGCTTCTGCACTACCCCGGTGAAGTGGGCAGGCGAAAGGATCTGAGTCCTCGCTCCCACTTCCTTTACCCAGAGGCCTCCCGGCCCTTGAGGGCTCCCCTTCCACTTTCCTGTCTGGCAGAGTCCTCGTAACCCCAACAAGGCTGGGCCCAGGATTCCTGGGGGGCTCAACCCCCAACCCTGCTGTGGTCACCTAGGACAGGGGCTAGGGTGTCCCCACTCGGGGGTACCCTCTCTGCACTGGGCACCTCCCTGACCCACTGATTATTCCATACAATTTAAAGCAAATACAAGTTGTTTAATTAACAATTAATCTAAAGAAAAGAATAAGGAAAAATGGGAAAGGTTTAAGGAAAACACATCACCCCGCTCTGTGGCAGGGAACATCACAAACAGTGTCTCTGGACATCAGGGCACTTCACAATCTGTTCCTTGTAGGTCCCAGGCCTCCTTCTCAGGCCCTGGCTGTGCTGCAGGGATGCTGCGGGTTGGCCACTTGCAATGGTGGTGGCCACACACCTCCGGGCTTTGAGTGGTGGGACCCTTCTTCCCAGTGTCAGCCCCTCGTCAGGTTACGGTCCCCCTCCCGGTCTGGCCTGCAAGGGCCCTTAGCTGGGGGTGTCTTTCTGTGCTGGGCCCTTTACCCGAGGTCCCCCCTTGGCTGACCCCACTTGCTCACCACACCTGGCTCTGTGGCTGCAGCTCTGCTCCCAGCACAGGATCTGCTCTCCCGGGGCTGCATCTCTGGCTCCGTGGCTGTGCCTCTGGCCCCTCTGGATCTGGCACGGTTCTGCTCTCCAGCTTAGCTTGGGCCCCTGCTTTCTCCTTAGCTCGGCCCCACTCAGTCTGACCCAGGCAATTCCAGCTCACAGGGAGGACAGGACCCCCCCGGCCTCCTGTCATGCTGATTAGCCTGCCCGCCCTGTCAATCAGGCTGACCTGGGGCATTGGCCTCTTGCCATTATTCCTGGGGACTGTCAGTCTCAGGGTCCTGATTTCCCATCGACCCCTCCCCTTTTAGTGCTGGGAGCTAGCCAACCAAAACACCCCCACTGAATGTTAGTAAGGGGCAACAGTCCCCTTACATATGGCTGAATTACTTTTGCATAAAGCATTTAGCAATGAATGCACACAATGAACACACTCATGGAAATTGTGCTATTGTGTGACAACGGACAATTCAGGAACAGGAAAAAGGGCCAAATGCTAGAAGTTATTCCCTGAAAACAGTCTGCCCAGCTCTAAACTCAATAGTGCTCAATCAGCACCTGGGTACCAACTGCCCACTTTCCAAAATCTATGCTGGAGACAGAGTGTCATCATCAAGGAACGGGGAGTAGTTAGAGAACCAGGGCTGGCTCCACGCACCAGGCAACCAAGCACATGCTTGGGGCAGCACCTGGTAAGGGGCGGCCAATCTTGGTGTGGCGGGGGGCAGTGCAGCACGGCGTGGCATTCCGCCGGGGGGGGCGGCGGGGGCGGGGTGCTTGGCGGGTGGGGCGGCGCGGGGCGCTCAGGGGGGCTCCGGCGGCACTCAGCGGGGGGACTCAGCAGGGCGGCGCTTTTTTTCGCTGCTTGGGCGCTGGGTAGAAAGGCCCTTCCCTGAACATCTCCGGCCTCTTTGTAACAGCCCTCAGCGTATTTGAGGGCTGTTCTCACGTCCCCCCTCAGTCATCTTTGCTCAAGACTAAACATGCCCCTTGTTTTAACCTTTCTGCACAGGTCTCATTTACTAAATCTNGGGGGCCCGGCGGGGCAGCGCTTTTTTTTGCTGCTTGGGGCAGCAAAAAAGTTAGAGCCGGCCCTGTAGAGAACTACTGCGGTGACTCAAGTACTGTATAGTAACTATGCATATGTACTCGTATCCAGTCTTCAATGATCTGCTACTGAGAAGCACAGTTCCACACTTTGCAGTTTGGAAAAGTGGATCACCCTTATTTGTAGGAAGCTGCCATCTAGAACATTTTATTGTGTGTTTCCTGTCACCTAGTAACAATGAGTATCCCTGAGAATCTACTGTCTGACAGCCAAAGGTTAAATGTTCCCAGGAAGCAATTAGAGCTAGATAATATCTGAGGAATAATTATCATCTTTAATGAGTTGGAGCCTTTGACCAGCAAATATCTCCTTTAATCTCATTAAATAGCCTTTTGAAATTAGTTAGGCAAAGAAAAAAACTAAAGAACACGAGATATGTGAAGACTTTTTGGCTTGTTTTAAACAGGACAGTGTTAGGGACTAATGCTATCAGTAGCAAAAATTGTGGCAAATTTGTGACTTTAGACTTTTCCAAACTGACTTTTAAAACCTGGAAATGAATCTGGTATGACTGATATTTATTGATAACAGGTACAATAGGATTTATCATCAGCTAGTAGTCAAAAACTCTTACATATTTTTAATCAATACCCTCATGCTGCCCTGCTGAACACTTCAGTTGCCATTTGGTAAGTGAATGAAAATGGAAAATCCCAAAGGAGATTTTATCATGCATTTTTCAGAATAGAAATTATTCATAACAAAAGCATGATAATTAAGCATCTGACCTATATTTAATCAAAATCAACCCTACAGACTCAGTGTGTAATGTGCTGAGAATAATCTACAACCTAACCTCACAACGTTTTTTTCAGTATTTCAAGCTCCTTAACCAAAATAAATAATTTAATTAGCTATTTATACCCTTAAAAAGGTCAAATCACTAATAGGTTTGTAGTGCCTACCTTGAGAATGACTGCTATGTCATTAACGTACGATATATAGGGAACTGGATGGTTCATGGCTTCAATCCAGTTCCAAGAGGATGATTGTTCTTGACACAACTGGAATTCCTGCGACAATTTCAAAAGAGAGGTTGAAGAATGAATGGGCCTGGAGACTGAATAACCCTTTCACCAGTAGCAGTGTTGGGAAGCTTGTACTGCAGCTGCTGTTGCTTTAGTTATCTGTAATATAAAAATGATGTAACAGTAGTGGAATAGATTTCAATTTCCAGCGAGCTCCAAGAGGCCAGTATAAGTGAATAAAAAAAAGTATTTTCAAACTTTTGAAAAGTGCCTTGACAGTGTCCTTTTGACATTTTTACAAATCCACTGTACAGATTTATCAATAGCCTTCACACAACAGACTGTAATTACTATATTATTAAGGTAAGGTAATAAAAATTGGTTCTATAAGAGTTCTAGTATATTTAATAACAACAATTGCATATTGAACCATGAGTTGAGTGTTTATCTATCACCAGTATGAAGCTGGAGTTGCTTAGCTTCTGTTCTATTCGATTCAATTTGATTCTTAAGTTCTTACATTTTCACCCATCACGGTGCTTCTGAGCACTTTCTTTGCTACATAGTTTATGGTGTCTGAGGCATCATGTACTTTCTGAAAACATCATACATTCCATCTATCACACACATGGGGTGTCCCAGCCTAACTGTCTTACTGTTTTAACATGATGAATATGACACATTGACTGGCATTTTGTATCATTTCTTCACTAGTTTTAGGATCCCAGACAGGTAGATAATTCTTAAGGATATGTTCAGATTTAAACTACAATTTTGCTAAGCAATATGAGTATAATACAGTGTGGCACATACCACTAAAATATTGAGAAAATCTAGTTTTGAAAGATTTCTAATTTGCTGTCCATTATTTTTACATACAGGTGTTATATAACATATTCATCGCCTTCACCCAGATGCACCGATACGAAGAGATTGAACCTATTGATGTTCTTGCTGGATTTGCTCGTTTCTTTGTAGTAGGACTAGGCGGAGTGCTGTTTGGTATCGTGTTTGGATTTGTTTCGGCATTCATGACTCGATTTACACAGAACATTTCTGCCATCGAACCACTGCTTGTCTTCATGTTCAGCTATTTGTCATATTTGTCTGCTGAAACCCTCTACATCTCAGGCATTCTGGCGTGAGTATCAAATAAGAATTTTCAAATGCCTCCCAGGGTGGAATTCCATTCTTGACAAGGTGTTTTGCTTGGGATTAGTATAATGATTTCTGCTGCCCCCGTCCCATTTTTTTCAGTTGTGATTCTTTATGGGCCTAAATGTGCAACCTGGTCTGCTGATATATCTGTTTAAACACAGCATGATCTGATACCAGACCAACTTATGCGCTAATATTTATTTCTATGTGGCATCCCACTAATGTTATGAGAGGGATGTAGTTATATACAACATTGTTAATATCAAAAGAACAAAGAATAATAGACCAGATCTTACTCTCAGTTTCAGCAATGTATATCAATTGAACTCCATTGATTTAAGTGGAATTACACCTAAATTAATTTTATGTAACTTGGAACTAAATCTGGCCCAAATATAAAATTCAGAAGCATTAAACAAACACATGCACATTAAAAAACCAAGACAGGGTGATAAATGTGGAAGTGTTAAATCGTGCTGGTATGTCATTCATGGGAATGTTGATCAGTAGAAAAGACTTGGACATGTCAAGTGAATGCCAGATTACAGGATCCCAAAGAGTGAAGGGTCACAAAGGGTCTAGAAAGAGAAGTAGACCACTGCAGATTTTGGGATGTTTGCAAAGATGACTTAGTATCCTTGGAATCTCTTTGAATGACTGGGAAAGGAGTGCAGAATGCCGCTCTGGTTGACAGAGTCGGCTTGTTGATGGAGCAAGGCATTGCAAGGAGAACTGGATCAATCTTTGTGATGACTGGCGTCAGAGGAGGAAGGAATCTGCTGCTCGGATTCAGAGCATTGCTAATACGTGGGTGTGCCTTACCTGTGGATGAGACTGTGACTTGCTCACTGGACTCAGCAGCCCTCAGAGAACTCATCGGTGCATACACCATGCTCTGTAAAGAGCAACGGTGCCATCGATTAAAGGCCAGACACTTCACTACAGTAACCTTGAAATAGTTCTATGGCTGGTCCCAAATGTGTTACGAATGTACAGGTGTGAGATGAAGAGGGAAGGTCAGAAAGGACTATAATTTACAGTAAACACAAAGGAAGAGAGAGAGCGAGGACATTGATGGGAGGATGACAAGGAGGACAGGGATAGGAAAGAAGAGTGAAAGGATGGAGGGAGGAATGGAGAGGCGCATGGAGGGCAGAGACAGTGAGGGGCAGCAAAGGGAATGTGAGGTGAGGATGTGGGAGGGAGTTGGAGCAAACAGACAATCAATGGAGAGGAAAGAATACCAAAATAAAAACTGAAGAAGTGGAAGTCTGGTGACATCCTCATCCTCAGTTCTATAGATAATTCTGCTGGCTGGTGATGAGTCCAATCTCTGACTCCTGGGCTGGCAACACCAGGTTTTTTTTTTTTCCTGCCCTGAGCTCACATGAATGAGCTGGGGATGGGACTTCACTGACCCTGGTGCCCCAGAATGAGTGAAGGCTACCTCCAGGGGGGATTCTCACTTAATGGGGACAAATGTTTGAACGTGGGCACCTACAATACATTGCACATGCATAAAGAAGTGTACTGTCATTATGAGTGCAAAAATTTTACATTAGCTCTCACTGCACGTCTCAGAGCCTGATTTGTTCACAAACCCCAGTTTACAGTCTCTGTACAAAGATGCTGTTGTATGCAAACATACCTTGCAGGATCATCTGAGGTACCTGTGTTTGAAAATTTAACCCAATTGTTTAATTAGATACATATATAAAGCACCTATCCTCATACTCTAAGTGCATTTATAATGTAATATTTAGATGCTTCTTAATCCAATCTAATTATTAGTGTATATATGATTCTAATCCTGTTCTCCACTGTTTTATATCTTGTGTAGCTATTTACACCCATTGCAAAGTGACCCAGATCCTGGTTCATGTTTTGCCCACTAATATATGGTATATAGGTAATTGGCAAAGCTCTCATTGACTTCAAGATCAGGTCCTATCAGAGCTGAATACTAATTTATTAATCAGTTATAGATTTGATCAGTCTTCCTGAACCTTACAAACCACCCCTGTGAATATTCATTATTTTAAAATATATAAAACTTTATTTCACATGCTTCTTATTGTCATTAGTTTATTGAAATTATTAGTAATAAAATAATATTAATATAATCCGGGTTTACTCTTCTTACTAGCCTATTAAATATATTATTGCTTATTTTAGTGATGGGAACTTACTGTTGCACCATTGAATTATTGATGAATTCATTCATTTTCCACTTGGGTTATGAAAATTTATTATGCATAGATCTTGAAAAGTCAACAGTATCAAACATTAATGCCTATTGATTTTGTCTTTGAATGTCCTGGGACCTGCTGAATGTTTCTGTTCCTCCAGAGCACCCTGTAGCTTTGTCTAGGTGGAATGAATGGGAGACCTGAGGAGCGCTCAGAATATTCTGAGCACACAAGATTAGAAAACTATTGCCATGCAGAAGGCTGATAGGACTAAAATGTTATAGATGGAAACCAGCTAGGTGACATACTGGGCTATCTATCAGTTTAGCATTCAACCTGCCTATTTACGTATAGTTTCCTTTAAGCTTTAGGAACACGACAGAAATGAGAAAGCCTTGGGAGAATGCCTGACTGCTGATTTAACAGAGAACACAAAATCTGCCATATTCCTACTCATGCTAGGAAGTGCAGGAGAACCTCGGAGTTATGAACACCTCAGGAATCGAGGTTGTTTGTAACTGAAATGTTTGTAACTCTGAACAAAACATTATGGTTGTTCTTTCAAAAGTTTACAACTGAACATTGACTTAATACAGCTTTGAAACTTTATGACGCAGAAGAAAAATGCTGCTTTCCCTTAATTTTTTTAGTAGTTTTCCTCTAACACCGTACTGTACAGTATTTGCTTTTTGGGGGGGAAGAGGGTGTTCTTTTTTTTGTCTCTGTTTCTGCCTGATTATGTACTTCCAGTTCCAAGTGACATGTGTGGTTGACTGGTCAGTTCATAACTCTGGTGTTCGTAACTCTGAGGTTCTACTGTACCTTACTCCATAAGAAGTCTCATTAACTTCAGTCTGAGAGTAAGGTGCTATTTAGTATGAGTAATAGTATCAGCGCCTGGCCCACATTGTTTACTGATATGTTTGGGCCAGATAGTGGCCTGGTTCATGCAGCCAAGCAGAGAAGTAAGGAGCTGTAAGGTGTCCCTTCACTGCCCCATGCAAGCTGGATCGCCATGAAGGGAAAGAGCAGCCTTTGCAGGGCTGTTGCTGCATTTCCTCCTGCAATGCTTGTGGACAGCAGTGGGCACGGAGGGGTGGAGAATCATTGGAGCTAGGTCTCCACTCCCTAATATGCTGGCTAGCTGGTGTGTGTGGGGGACACTCTGTGCCAGGTGTAGGGCTGATGCAGGGTTCCTCCTTTGCCACACCAGAGTGAGGGATTACTGGGAGGCAGAGTGTGGCACTGACTCGTCTGCTTCCAGGGCAGCACGACAATGCATTGTTCCTTGCTTGGTGTTCGTGGCAAAGCCACGAGTTTGCCCCTTTATTCGTATTTGTTGTGCATTCAAAACAAAAATGACTTTGAACCAGACTCACTTTGAGTAAGGTTGACAAACTCTGGCTCCTTTTCTTCTCCTCTATATGGGATACACACATAGGGCCAGATGCAATATCCATACCATTACACAGTCCCTTACTCCTCAAGTAGTCCCATTGAAATCAATGGCTCAATTTAAGGAGGAAGGTATTGCATGAGGACAGTCTCAGAATCTGGCCCATGTGTGGGCTCAAATAAGGAGATGAGCAGACAGTCTGGATTCAACTAGTCTTCAAGCAGGAGTGATTAGAGGAGCCTTTCTCTTTTAAGATAATAAACACAGATGATCATTGCCAATACCTAATGCTTTGCATGGTGTTTCGGAATGAACAGGATGACGGCATGTGCAGTGACTATGAAAAAATATGTGGAGGAGAATGTTTCCCAGAATTCCTACACAACCATAAAGTACTTCATGAAGATGCTGAGCAGTGTCAGCGAGACCCTGATTTTCGTGTTCATGGGAGTGTCCACAGTTGGAAGGAACCACGAGTGGAACTGGGCCTTTGTTTCCTTCACTCTGCTCTTCTGCTTGATTTGGCGTGTGCTAAGTAAGAGGCAAATACTGCATTTTAACACAGCCAGCCTGGGTAGATGTGGTGCTTTGCGTCTTTGAAAGTAATCAGTGCAAAAGTAGGCTAGGAAATGTAGTGCTGATTTGTATAACCTGTTTAATAATGAGTTTAATAGGTGTGTCTTACTGACCAGGTAATTTCACAAATATTAGTACTGAACTGGAAGGTGCGGGGGAGGAACAACAACCAAAAGGTCAATACCTGAAGCTGGATTTTGTGATTCGGCGTGAAGGAAACTTTTAAGTAAAATTAAACCATTTCCATCATTATGTTGATATTTAGGCTGGCCATATGTTATTACTGTGTTTATTCAGGTAAGTGGGTTTCATAATGGTTACATTTTAGAATGTGGTTAATTTAAGATGGTCCCTTATCTATTTTTGGCAATTTGAACATTTCTCTGCAATTTTAATCAGAGAGAGTATATTAGCTATTTAAATTTATTCTTAAAGTAGATAGAGTTCTATACAGTGTGAATCCAGATCCCGGCCCTTTGGCACCACTCCTGTAAAGCCTTTCTCTTGGCTTGGATGGCATGGGTGAAGGAAATCTCCAGGTGAGGTAAAACTGACATAACCAGCTTTATCCCAGCCCTTCCCAAGCTCTCCAGGGGTTAGGGTGAGCTGGTCATATGGTAAAATGGAAAAGCTGTGGCAGAACACTCATGATGCCTGGCTACTAATCCAGCCCTGAGGCTGCTCTGACATACTATGGTATTGAATTGGCTCCTGGTACCCCAGGATTGGGGAAGTGAAGAGGTAGCGTGCAGCTAACTTTGCCCCATGCCCTCTGGTCCTGAACCAGCCAGATCCTAGCATTGGGCACAGTGTTTTTATCAAGTAAATTAAAGTGTTACTATTAACTGATTACAATTCCCAAAACAACGAGGCAGTAAGTACATTGCATTCAGACACGATTATTCCTTATTTGAATGTATTTATATATCACTGAATGAAACAGGGCTCCTATGGAAAACATAGTATGTGTCAGGTAATTAAAGATTGTACCATAATGCATATGCACAAGGGGGCAAATTAAGGTTGCAGAGGCAACCTTAATTCTGGCATTTCTTAATTTCTGAGTACTTGACTTTGCAACCTTAATCCATGATTTTAGTGTGCAGTTATCTATGTTTTTTAAATAAAGCAAACTGAAAAAACAGAAATTCCATCATATTGGGACTCATGTGGTCATCAGACAGGTTGAACCTTTTGATCCACCTCACAGACCTCTGCCACTTGAGCTAATGGAATAACTGGTAGCAATAGTAGATTGATGTCCTCTATGTGGCCCAGCAGTAGAGGGGTATAAGATTTTGCCAATGGGTTTCACAGGTATTTGCTGACAGTAGAGAAATTGTGAATCTTGGGGATCTTCCAGACTCTGGAGGGGTGTGTGCTCTAGTGGGTAAAGACTCTTCTGGCCTCTGCTTTTAAGTGTGACCCCTTCTGCTCCATCCCCACTAACCTGTCCCCATCCCAATTTTGTCTCTTTGCCACCCCCGGCTCCTCCTTCTCCCACTCCATTCTCTTCTCCTCAGGCTTCTCATTGTATGTCATGTTTCCCATTGAGTTCTAGTCTCCACCTCTCAACTTGCTGACTAAGCCCAAAGCTCCCCGTCCACTCCCAGTTTCTCTCCTTCCCTACATCTGATGCCAGTCTCCTCCCCTGTCTGCAGCTCCTCATGCAGTCTCAGTGTTCCTCCCTCACAGCCAACTGAGCCCCAGCCTCTTTGCCCCAGCTGCCTTCACCGAATCCCTGTCCCAGGCTCCTAGTCATAGGCTGGGATTGGTTGGGCAAGAAGACTTTCTCCCTCTGTTTCCTGGCTCCCACTCATAGTCTCCGTGCCCAGATATTCCCAGTTTTTCTCCCCCTCTTTAGTCTCCTTGTCTCCATCTGCTCCTCTCCCTCCTCCTTGATTCAGCTTTTGTCCCTTCTGCATTCAAATCAGGTGGCTTTCTTCTCTGCACTGCGTGGGTGCCGGCGGGGGTGGGGGTGGGGTCGCAGAGACCACAGGAGAGCCAGGCTCTGTGCTCTCCATTACACTGCCTGGCCTCACCCTGGGAGCAGCTGGGATTAGCCACTTTAGGGAAATTCCAGCTTTGTTCCTGTAGCCCTGGTCCTGCAGCATGCTCGTTATCTCTGTGGGGATGGTGCAGGCACAGCCTGGTCACACATTGGAATAGTGAGAGGATGGACTAGGTTCAATTACTCTGTGATGGTCCATGCAGTCTTCTCAATGCTAGGAGCTGTGAGAGGCTGGAGCAGGCTCGGTGACGATGGAATCCTAGGAAAGTTTAAGGGGGAAGATGAAGAAGTCTATACTGAGCATGTGCAAACTGAGATTTTGCAGTCTTATAACTTGGCCACACATGAGCAATTTTTAATGGGTACAGCAAAAGGCACATCCCTGACACAAAGGCCACCTCCCTACTAAATTTCAAGTCCCTGTTCCAAAGCATGGGGGTTTTAGAGCTTTTCAAATAAAGGTCACCTGTCAGCCTGAGTCAGATGCCCAGCATGGAAAACTTCAGTTTGACAAAGCTATAAGCAACTGAAAACAGGATCTCATAATGGGAAGTGCCACGCAACCTTTGTAGTGTTACGAGGCCAACCAATAATAATCCAATAATCTTGTTATAGGGTTGATGTATAAAATGGATTTTTTCTACTTATAACGGTTCATTATTTACATCAGTCATGGTGCTCATATGAAATGTAGATACAAGGGCATTTCATTAAGAAAATAAAGCTGTTGGAAAAGGGCCCAAGAGGGTAATGGAAAAAAACAAGCAAGCCACTAAATATACTGTAGGCAGAAGCTGCAGTCCACACCCAGCCACATAGAATCATAGAACTATAGGGTTAGAAGGGACCGCAAGGGTCAGCTCTGTCATATAGGCTGTCACATTAGTTTTACTTTTAATTAAAAGCAAAACAAATCAGGAGAATTAAGCAACTTCCACTATAGCTGTTTTGTTACCGAATGCCTTTAAAGGGAGTCAGTGAAGAGCACTGGACTGCGACTCAGGAGTCCTGGACTCTATTCCTAGCTCTGCCCTTGGTTTGCTGGGTGATCTTCAGTATGTCTTTCCACCCCTCTGTTACTCAGTTTTCCCTTCTGTAAAAAAAAAAAAAAGCACTAGATAAAGACATAGGTATTATTATTATTATTATTTTATTATATGCAACTGTCAAACTGTTCAAGCACTGTTCAAACACACTGGTCTTCTACTGTGTGGGAAAATGTCTTGAGTAACTTAGAATGGGACCAAAATGCATTGGAGTAAAAGGGAAGAAGAAATGCTTGAAAGAATATTATAGGGGGGAAAGCAGGAAGAGCTCTTATCTAGGATATCTTCAGATCATCTCTGTGGAAGACTTGTCTAAAATACAAATGGTGGTGGATAATATCACTCATCTCATCTTCTGATCCTACTCAGCAAAGTTAAAATACAAAACATTTAGAAACCTACATTAGAATATTGTGTTAAAATTTCTCATAGGCATCACATTTATAATATATTTAAAAAATAGCCTCAACAAATGACCAGAAAAGAAGTTACAAGCACTCACAATTGCAAAGAAAACAGTGTTCGTGGCTTAAAGGCTAAAGATGCTGTTGCACTTAAAGTATTTCTCTTTGTTACTTGGTTAACAATAGTTTTTCCTCCCTCCTAGGTGTGTTTGCTCTCTTTTATATCAGCAACAAATTTCGGACTTATCCCTTCACCATTAAAGACCAGCTCATTATTGCCTACAGTGGCCTTCGAGGAGCCAGTAGTTTCTCTCTTGCATTTTTGCTTCCGATGTATCTCTTCCCTAGAAAGAACATGTTCATTACGGCTACTCTTGTAGTTATATATTTCACTGTGTTCATTCAGGTAAGTAGGTTTAATAATGGGTTGATTTCATACAACAGCAATGCCTAGAGGCTTCATAGTTAAGCTTGTACTGAGATTTGCACGTAAATCAGAATTAAATCCTTCTATTTTATACTTTAGTTGCTGGATAGTGTCTCCAGATGTAACACAATAACCCTTTGCTGGATAATTAATTTTTTCTTATCGTTTCAGTTAAATATTTAGTAACTTCACCACTGTATTTAAAAATAGATTTCCTTAAAATTCCTCTGAAAATTATGTTCCAATTTTTTACTTCACCTTGTACTCTGATATACAAGAGTAGTTGTTCCCCCTTTGTGTCATAACTAGGGCTACGCAGGATGGAAATTCCATTTTGTGAAGGATTTTGTGATTTCAACATTTGTCTTTGTTCTGATTAGGAATGAAACCTCACAATTTAGAAATTCCCTGCAAATGAAAATCCTGAAAAAAATGTGTTTGGGGTGAATCATTTTATTTTTATATAGTCTTTTAAACTATTATATTACATAGTTTTTAAAAATGTCAAACAGGATGCTTTGATATTGTTGAAACTATTTTTTCCCTCTGGAATGAAATATTAGCTTGGTATGAGTGGTTAGCAGGCCAGGTAGTTTACAGAAACTAATTCTTACTATTGATTAGAAAATGCTGATGAAAATCTAATTTTGATTTTAAAAAAATTGAAACATTTTTTTTTCAGAACCTCCCCCCCACCTCCCACTCCATTTTCTATCCAGCTCGACTAATAACAAATAAGCCCTATATTCTAGACACAGTGATCAAATAAAAGATAGTCACTTCATCTTTTGCCTTTTATCTGCTTGTTTCAAACAATAATTAACTTTCTCACTCATTTTTCTAAATACAGGGAATCACAATTGGTCCACTGGTCAAGTATCTAGATGTTAAAAAGACTAACAAGAAAGAGTGCATCAATGAAGAGATTCATGTACGAGTAAGTTGTCTTTATTGATGAACTGTATCCTAGAAAGAGAACAAATGGGAGTTCCAAATTTGCCCAAGAGAGTTAGGCACCCAGTTCCCATTGAAATTCATTGGGCAAATAAGCCCCTTAGGCGCCTTTGCAAATCCCAGCCAAAATATCTTAATAAAAATATTGGATGGTGTTTGAGTCCAAAGAAGCTGTTGTAAAGTAATATATGACATCCTCTGGATATGGATGCCACCTCATTATAATTTCAAAACTGCAGAATGGAACTTTTTATAAAGACACTGGAAATTTTAAAGCTATTTCTGCTGAGGTTGAAAACACATCAAGGTGCCTGCAAATTCTGGTAATTAGTAGCAGATTTACTTATACAGATCAAACAATCTTAAGGAAAAATAAAAAGATCAGAGACATTGGCATATGGAGAAGTTTGTCTAGATTTTTATAAAATTTTAGATTTTCTAAGAGTTGTTTAATTTGAATCAGTGTCTAAATTTCTTAGAATCTGGTCTTTGATTACCTAAGAATTGTTTTGACATTGATTTCATGTTATGACCATTGGTTTGTTGTATTTTTTTTCTCTAGATGATGGATCACTTGAAGGCTGGAATTGAAGATATATGTGGGCATTGGAGTCACTATCAACTGAGAGACAAGTAAGAATGTTTTGTTACTGTCTGGTATAATAAAGTAATTTAGCTGTGACATATTTATCTACTCAAAGGTAAATACAGTAGGAAATCCACTTTGTGATCTCAGAAGGTTAGATTAGAATGTAAAATGTTAGGGATATGCGCCATATCCTGTTCTAAAATATAATCCGAGCTCTTGAGTAATCATCATCTTTTGGAGTGCAACATTCATATATGTTTCACTGCTGTGACTCCTCAAAAACTAGGAGGAGATAAGTGTGATAGAGGAGGAACATGACATGCACACTCATGCCACATGCACGTGAAAGCCTGCAAACAAGGCCTAAATGTAAGCCTATCAATCTTCAAAGTGGGCCTTTAAATTGCAAGCTGCTTGAGGTATGGATCTGTCGTTTTATTTGAATGTAAATCACTGTGCAAACATATGGGACAATATAGATAGTGCATAATAAAGTAATAAATAGTAATTTTTTCCTGGTCTCAGAATTATACTGCCTTCTGTATCTAGGAGAGAGCACAAAAGTGATGTTTGTATTAACTTAATAAAGGAATTATATGGGAGCAGCATTATACCTTCAATGGGTAGATGAGACAAGTTGTGATGTTGACTTGATGTTCTAAATTGCCATTTGATTTGTAACCTTTACATTATCAGATCTGAATGTGGAGATATACATATGATCATCAGTCTGCCCAATACATCTGCAAGCTCAGATGGTTGCTGTATAGCAGTAACACAAGCCTTTATGGGGTGGAATATCTTTTCTGCCTGAGAGATGGCCTTCATTTCAATAAATTTATTAACTATAGAATTCATATGTAATGGGCTAAAAATGGCCTTCCAGAGAATATATTGAGGATAACAATGGTGCATAGGCTATAGAATTCCCAATTTGAAGCCACAGACACAGCTGAAGGCATTGCAACTGAGATAAGCTGCATTTCTGTCACTTCTCTCAGATCCACCCAATAGACCTGATAGGAGGAGTCTATGAATACTACTAGTAAGTTAAAAGAAGAACAGGAGTACTTGTGGCACCTTAGAGACTAACAAATTTATTAGAGCATAAGCTTTCGTGGACTACAGCCCACTTTTTCGGATGTAGTCCACGAAAGCTTATGCTCTAATAAATTTGTTAGTCTCTAAGGTGCCACAAGTACTCCTGTTCTTCTTTTTGCGGATACAGACTAACACGGCTGCTACTCTGAAACCTACTAGTAAGTTACTGTTTCAGTCAAGGTAAAGGCTAAAGAAACACATCATATGAAAGTATTTATATGAGAGTCATATAAAAATGAAGGTATTCCTTGCATTAAGATTAAATAATATGCTTTTAAGAATTGATTACCTTGTTAACCGACACTCAGGGTAACTTCCTGTGGACTAGAGAGCTCTGCAGAGCATCCTTGTTCACAGAACAAAGCAGAGCTGCGTACTTCTGTTATAGCAATAAATATTAAAAACAGTTGCTTATTATAAGAAATTGTATAAACTCTGTATTGCTTTTCATAACACTCTAAAGTACATTTCTCTGCAATAGCAAACTGCCCCATAGAAAAAAAAATTATAAGAAGAGCTGCTGCTGTTTTGTTAAGCTAATGCCTGAAAGCCAATACACGCCTCAACACACACACGCACATTCGAACTTGTGTATGCAGCACATTAATGGTATATTATAATATGCAGCGTGCATACAGACATCATTTTGCAGTCCATTCAATTTCTCTGGCATTCAGAATATTAGGACATATATATTTTCCCCTAATTGTCAGGATTTAAAATGATCAGCAGCATAATAGGACCTAACTACTGGGCCATTTAGAACATTATTGGTGTCTGGCTGAATAGGCCAGCGTTGCTGTAAGTGCAGCTGCTGCTGTTATACCTTATTAGAATACAACATTTGTACAAAAGCATGAAAGACTGGCCCCTTTTTTCTTTTCGTACAATTGTGGCGATGCTATATGCTAACACTCACCCAACCTTCTTTTTGAGATGATTGCAGTTTGTTTCTTTCTTTTGTATAGCAGATTTACCATCTCTGTGGACCAGTAGGCCATGCCCTTTGTCCTCCAACAGGTTCACTGGTCGTTCAGCAGGCCACAGGCACCGACAATTTGGCTTCAGTTTCCAACCCGCAATTATATATATATATTTGATGGATGTTGTCAGCGAGGAAGATGGACTCCTTTCCTTTTTACATTTGCTTTTAATTTCTGTTTCATAGATTTAAAAAGTTTGACACTAAATATCTAAAGAAAATCCTGATCCGGGAGAACCAGCCCAAATCCAGCATTGTATCTCTGTACAAGAAACTGGAAATCAAACAGGCCATTGAGATGGCAGAGAGTGGGATGATAAGTTCAGCTGCATCGACAGCTTCTCTCCAGTGAGTATCAGCTTCATTACAGCTTACCAAATGGGAAAGGGAGGAAGGGGGACGGGGGAATATGAAGAAATAGCTGAAGGAGACAAGGACTTTAAAAGAAATGTGACAAGAAAAAGGTACTGGGAGGGGAGGAATAACTTTGGTGCTAGGACCTTGACATGTTCCATAGGAAAGGAAATGTTCAGCGATAGTTCTGAGTGTACAAAGAGGGAAAAGACTGCCTCTTCACCCATGTTTTTCAGCAGCGACAGGCAAGCCTGCAAAGGCCTGGAGATTCAGGTCTAGACTCAGTGGTACTCACTGATTGCTTTGCACTGCTCCAGTGATGCAAAGAGGCCATATGCTTCATTTAACTGGCCAGTAAATTCTGGTTTGGGGCTGCTTTGTGTTGAAAGTGCAACACAAAGGAAAGGAGTGTACTGGTTTGCCTGGCCCTCAGTTCAGATTAGTAACCAGAACTCTGGGATCTGTAAATTTGGGTATAGCTCTCATGAGAGAGTTAAAGAAACTGTTATGACAACCCAGTTCCTGTTTATCTTCCCCTTTCCCCCCCCCCACCAGAGCCTAGTAGGGAGGGCCAGACACCCACAACCCCTCCCCCCCAGAGCCCCCTTGCAAGGGCCCCCCAGCCAATACACCTGAACTCCCTCTCCCCAGAGCCCAATCGTAGGGCCCCTCCAACTCAGATACTCCCCCCAGAGCCCAGCTGTGGGACCCCCCTGGCCCAGATACCCGCATCCTCTTCCCCACAGAGCCCAGCCTGCCCCCCCCTTGTCCAGACACCCATCTCCCTCACTCCTTTCCTCTCCCCCACCTCCCCCAGAGCCCAGGGATCCAGAGGGAGAAATAGCCTGATGCTTGGTCCCAGGCTTGCACAGAGTTTCCTGTGCACCGCCTTCTCCTTCCCTCAGGGCATGCTGGGAACTGCAGCTGCCAGGAACACTCTAGCTCCCTCCCCGCCCCACAGCAGAGTCTTCTATGTGCAAGCTGGGATCTGCCAAGTCCAGTGGCCTTAGTGGCGGCTAGCACATTTCTGTGGGGGAAAGGAAATTCTGCACGCACAACATTAATTTCTACAAAATTCTGCATTGCGCAGGTGCACAGAATTCCCCCAGGAGTATCAGGTGCAGAGAGAGACTAAAAAAAATAATGAAACATGCTTTATGAACCTCCAAAAATGTTTGGTTTGACAGACTGGGATAGGGTGGGGTTAGTTTTTTTACTTTACTCTATTGGCCATCTCTAGTTTTCTTAACTAACAGGCTAAATAGTGCCAATTAGCCAAAGGCCTTTGTTAGTGGGTGCCCAAGGGGGAGCTTCCTGCTGTACAGCAAAAGTGGACTAATGGCTTCATGTGCTGGGATAGTGAAGACTGCTCCCTCCAGCACACTGAACCAACCCCCAGAGATACATGGAAGGTTTGAGTCTGTCCTTCTCCCCTAAACAGAGGAGCCAATTGAAAGGCAATGGAAGGCTATGTGAAACAGACTTGGTGAAAAACAAACATAATCTCTATAGAAATCAATGGGGCAAATACCCTCAGTGCAACACAGTTCCTTTGTTGAGATCAGTAAAACTGAATTCTGGATAAAACCATATAAAATATAAAGAGCTGGATCATGGAAACCTTCACTCCAATGCACATAATTATTCTTATGCGCAGACCCACTGACCTCAATGTGACTGCACACAAGTAAGTATGTGCATGGGAGTATTTCAGAGATCTCACCTAAGAAAAAAGTTACCTTACCAGGGTCACTCTTTAAACTGTTTATCTTGATCATGTAAAAATTCATTTGTTTGTTTTGAATTCTTGTATCATTGTGTAATGTAAGAGCTGGTCAATTTTTTTCTAAATCATTTTTTTGGTGAGAGGATAACATTAAAGGAAGCATATGGTCATGATCTCTGTGAATTTTCCTTTTACTGTATGTCAGAAATATTTCTGAGTGGCATGTGAATAATACAAATAGGAAGTTTGAAAGAAAAGTTGTGACACGCAAACAACATTTTTATTTACTTTCTTTAAAAACATAAGACCAACCGATTGCATGTAGTTTTATAAATTCACTCCTGAACTGAGTTTGTAGGATGAAAAATATCATTCTAGAATAAATAGTTTGCTCAGGTGGAATTGGATCTTACGCTAGGCCAGATTCTGATATTTTTTACTCACAGTAAATAGTCCCTTACTTTTTAAGCAGCCAGTGGGACTGCTTCAGGAGAAAGGGGCTACTGAAGGTCATGGTATCAGAGTGAGTAATCCCATTGATTTCAGTGAAACAGCTTGTAGTATAAGGCACTATTCAATGTGAATGAGGGTGGCAAAATCTTGGCCTAAATAAATAATCCTGGAAACTGTGGGGGGGGGGGTTTGGAAAGAAATTCAAGCATTTAATATAAGCCTTTAATTAAAAGCATTTAATATAAAGCCACATTTGCAATGCAATAATAACATGATACATTTCTCCTCAGCTCTTTTGATCAGTTGCACAGGCATATCATTGCTATCTGGGGTTTTCATGCTTTAGAGACAAGGGGAAGAAATCTCTCTGGCAATCAGGGCAGATCTCAGTTGAGCCTTCCGGATTCGCTCCAGGCTCAGAACTTCCATTCATGTCAGTGGGATTCCTACAGGTCGACTATGCATTAAGTATTTGTCCATTGACTGGGCAACAAAGCATCTAGATTTGAGATAAAATATAGCACCTAATTATACTGGCTTAGAGAACATAAGCCTTAGAAATGGGGATTTCAAAAGGCAAAGCACATCCAAGCAGATGCTGCAGATACCACATTTCTATGGCTGTATTTTAGACAATATACTTTAATCATAAGAAAGACAGGATGGGCTTCTTTTGAACTCACTTTTGCTGGTTTCACACTGCTGTGACTCTTTGGACATCAGGGGAGATAGTCTTGATGTACGCTGGTGTAAGCAGGTTCAGAATCAGACTGAGTGTTTTCATTGCCAGTGACACTATTACATAAGCGCTATCCCACTAGGATGCTACTTTCTTCTTAGTAGAACTGGATGGAGAGTACAGAAAGTTCAAAATGTAACAAAAAATGTGGAAAAAATTAGATAAGGATTTTTGGGGAATTTGGTTTTTATTTTTTAACTAGCTCTATTTTTTTAGAACAAATGTGGCCAGTATTTTGGGTTCATTCATGATCAGAATAGATTTTTTTTGCCAACCCAGAGTTATAGCCAATTGCTATGCACCCAAAATGATATAATCTCAGTAATGTTTTTGCAAATAAAACACCTGGACTGGGCCCTGCAAGTAAAATGCAGGAAGTTGCAATAAGCATCAGAGAAAGAATTTTAATAAAGATGATTTTATGGGGTTGGTAACAAGTCAAACTTGTTTTAGCTGAAAGCAGGTTTTGAAATATATTGTATATTGTGAAATATTAATTAAAGGGGTGCTTATTAAACTGAAAACATAACCTTTTCTCCATTCCCCAGGTAGGCTCACTGTTATCAATGTGGCAGGTTAATGGCTAATCCCATGCAAAGAATATGCTTTTTATTTGGGCTTTAGAACAATACAGATAATCTTCATGTTGTTTGTTCTGTTGCTATTTCAGTTCAGCTGAAACTGAGGGCATTTTATTTGAGTCACCTAAAGAGTGAAACGATAACAACCACTGAGATGATTTAAGGCTTGATATTCCATCTACATCTGCATGCAGGGGGGAGCCAAATTGGGTTGATCTGGAGTGGGGAAAGTAGCAGGATGAAGTGATCTCTACATACCATGCTTCTCTATACTTTCCCAACCCTTTTTCCAATTCTGTGATATAAAATCCCTCTGCAGGTGCACCACAGGCTTCTGGTTCCATAGGTCTAGGGAGGACAGGCCTGGACAAGAAGTGGGTAGAGAAGCAGCTACTCTTTGTGGCATCAGCCATGAGGGATTGTACTGCATAGGACTTCAGTTGTCAAACTACGTTTCATGGACCACTGGTAGTGTGTGGACCACTTGACAGTGGTCCACAGAGAGTTTAAAAGCAGCCACTTCAAAAAACCATTAGCAATTTAAATGGTCACTAGAACAAACCACATGCCCATCTCTCCAATTTAGAGCTCTAATGTGTGCATTTATAAGTCCCTAGACAGGGGGCCAGGCTAAATGTGTCTTATTTATTTATTAAACTAGACTATTTAAATGGTTACTTTTTAAAAATATGGGGCTTTTTTCTATAAATGTTGCATCTTTTATGGCTGACTTGTTCCTTTTCTAACTTGCCATTTTTCACCTGTGATCTATTTTGGATCACTACATACAGACAGCAGTTGATCTCAACAATTGGCCATTTCCTAGAGATGGGCCACTTTGGATCTTCAACACATTTGAATTTTGGCAGTGTTCAGATTCAAATGCCTGAACCCAAACCTATCCCTATGGCTTTGGTTTCAGGTTGGATGCTGTCAGGGTTGAATCCCCACTCTGTCACTCTGACTGCAGAAAGTGGGGGCTTGCAAGGATTCAAAAAATGAATACTTGCCACTCCAGGCTTGTATTAAACTCCCAAGTTACAGCTCTTCTCTGACCTTGGCTTGGTAAACACTGCCACCACCCAAATGCAAAAAAACCCTGGGAACCAGGAAGAAACACTTGGGAATTCCTCCCTGTGGGGTACCCTCAAGCCCTTTCACACACACACCCTCTGAGGAAGAGCTGAGAAAGAAAACAAAGGAAATTAGCTGTTGCTACCAGCTAATCGAACAACATGCACAAACTTCTTAGGACACCAAAAATCCAATCCTGTTCTTAAAAAAGGTAAATTTTATTAAAAACAAAAAGAAAGAAAATACCTCTGGAACTTAGGCTTTTGCTAGATTTTAAAAGTGCAATTCCAAAAATTAAGCACCAAAAATAGCTTTCTTGGGGGTTGAGCTTAAAGGTTACAAGCAACCAAAAGCATCTGGGGTTAGCACAGAGGAGATCCACAAGCCAAAATAAAGAAATAAACCTGATCGTATCTATCTAAACATTCCCTGTCCCCAATGATTCTTTCTAGGTATGGAAAATAATTTTTCATATCTGGTTCAAACCTTACACAGCATTCCTGCTTATAGCATGGCTGCTCTGGGTCTCTGCAGCCCAGAGAGAACAACAGACAACAAAGGGAAGTTTTTTCCCAATTTCAAAAAGTCCTAGCCCTCCCATTGGCTCTTTTGGTTAGGTGCCCACTTCCCCTTTTTTTCCCTTTTTTGTACCTATGCAGGGAGGCTTTTTAGCCCTTTACAGGTAAAGTAAGCAGAGAACAGCTACCAAAAGGGATTTTACAGCTAACTGGCTGGCTGGGTGTCCATAAATGGGAGCTACCCACCTTTCATTTATCACAGATGCAAAACCCGATAAGGCCTTATTTCTGGTTGTGCTTTGAAGAAGGTGGCAATTTTGCAATTGCAACGAATGGTGGCAATTTTGTGAAATTAGCTGTAATTGACAATCATACGGCCACCATACCGTAGCCTGGATTCTGCACTGAACCTGAATACCAAACCCTAGCCTAAACTAATACATATCTGAATGTCAGTGCTCTGGCCCAAGTCATGAATCATATAACAGTTTTTAGTTTACTCCAGACACAGCTTCTTTTTGATATTAAAGGCTGTATTCTTTTGCTAATGTAAGGGAAACTGAAACCACAATCCTGTCATAATGTTATTAAAGGAAACCCTCCTTTAATCAAACCATTTACCACAATTACATCACTTAATATGAGGGAAAAGATAGACAAATAAATATGATATGGTATATGATGAGGTTCTCACAGAGGTTGACCTGGCATATCCAGTTAGCATTTCAGATCAACCAGCTTCCATAGTTTAACACTTTCCTCCAAGACCCTACTGTGTGGAAGGTGACTTTCCTTGTTAACTCTTAAAAAGGAAAGGTTGGCTTCTATTGTAAACTGAATGGCACCTTATTTATCTTCACAATACGTTAATAGATGTTTTAGCTATTTTCAACTGGGCAAACTGGTTGAAACTATAGTAAAGAACAATATTGTCAGACACATAGATGAACATGATTTGTTGGGGAAGAGTCAACATGGTTTTTGTAAAGGGAAATCGTACCTCACCAATTTACTATAATTCTCTGAGGGGGTCAATAAGCATGTAGACAAGGGTCCAGTGGACATAGTGTACTTAGATTTTCAGAAAGCCTTTGACAAGGCCCCTCACCAAAGGCTCTTAAGCAAAGTAAGCTGTCATGGGATAACAGGGAAGGTCCTCTTATGGATTGGTAACTGGTTAAAAGATAGGAATAGGGTAGGGTAGGAATAAATGGTCAGTTTTCAGAATGGAAAGAGATAAATAGTGGTGTCCCCCAGGGCTCTGTACTGGGCCTAGTTCTATTCAACATATTCATAAATGATCTGGAAAAAGGGGTAAACAGTGTGGTTGCAAAATTTGCAGATGATACAAAACTGCTCAAGATAGTTAAGTCCCAGGCAGACTGCGAAGAGTGACAAAAGGATCTCTCAAAACTGGGTGACTGGGCAACAAAATGGCAGATGAAATTCAATGTTGATAATGAAAAGTAATTCACATTGGAAAACATAATCCCAACTATATGTATAAAATGACAAGATCTAAATTAGCTGTTACCACTCAAGAAAGAGATCTTGCAGTCATTGTGGATAGTTCTCTGAAAACATCCACTCAATGTGCAGCAGCAGTCAAAAGAGCAAACTGAATGTTAGGAATCATTAGGAAAGGGATAGATAATAAGACAGAAAATATAATTTTGCCTCTATATAAATCCATGGTACACCCATATCTTGAATACTGCGTGCAGATATGGTCACCCCATCTCAAAAAAGATATATTGGAATTGGAAAAGGTTCAGAAAAGGGCAACAAAAATGATTAGGAGTATGGAACCACTGCCATATGACTGGGACTTTTCACCTTGGAAAAGAGACGACTAAGGGGGGATATGACAGAGGTCTATAAAATATTGACTGGTGTGGAGAAAGTAAATAAGGAAATGTTATTTACTCCTTCTCATAACACAAGAACTAGGAGTCACCAAATGAAATTAATAGGCAGCAGATTTAAAACAAACAAAAGAAAGTATTTTTTCACACAACGCACAGTCAGTCTCTTGTACTCCTTGCCACAGGATGTTGTGAATGCCATGACTATAACTGGGTTCAAAAAAGAACTAGATAAGTTCATGAAGGATAGGTCCCTCAATGGCTATTAGCCAGGATAGGCAGGGATGGTGTCCCTAGCCTCTGTTTGCCAGAAGCTGGGAATGGGCAACAGGCGATGGATCACTTGATGATTACCAGTTCTGTTCATTCCCTCTGGTGAACCTGGCATTGGCCACTGTCAGAAGACAGGATACTCAGCTAGATGGATCGTTGGTCTGATCCAGTATGGCTGTTCTTATGTTCTTTCTTCAAAAGATGATGCAAAGTGCAAAAATTAAAAAAAAAACAACAAAAAACTAGGAAGTTTTCTCTTTTAGCTTTCGTTGATTCCTTAGTATCATTGGTTAGAAAATTGCCATTCACACCTGCAGTGCTCTAGAAATAATAACATAAGAAAATAAATAATTTTATAGGAAAGATAATTCCTGTGTGATTTGTACAAATTAGTATAATGTTTACCTTTCCCTTCTATTTACAGGAGCTATAGAAATCAAAGACTGCATAGGCTTTCCCCTGAAGAGGTGGAGTCCATGCGGGATATGCTGGCACATAGTCTGTATCAAGTACGACAAAGGGTGTGTACGCGACTATTGTAACAAAGCTCTGTACTCGTAGATCAAAAGAGAATGTTTGCCCTCTTCACCATCATAGCAACAGCCAATGGTAGCTGCAAAGATAGTATTGTTCTTCTCAGCTGAGCCATGAAACTGTGTTAATGGGAAATACTGCGCCAGATCCTCAGCTGGTGTCAAATGGCTTTCAATGGAGGTGCTCTGATTTACATCAGTTGAGCATCTGGCCCATTGCGCTCAGATCCCACAGTACAAAAAGTAAAAGGGAGTTTGACTTCTAGCTTTTCACCCTGATGTCTGATCTGCAATGTAACAGGACAAGAAAATCCAGAAACTAGCTCTAGAGGTCAGGCTTCCCTAGCTGTAAAAATCTCCCATGACTCAGGAATGTTCTCCTTTCTGATGTTGCCCAACACCTAGTTTTTCTAGTTTAACTTTCCACGCCCTCTCTCTCTCTAGTCACACACAAGCTGTGACCTGTGAGGGCAGCAGCAGATCTGTAGAGTATTCCCATGGCAACTGAGGAGATGGAGTTGATATGGAATTTAGGAGTAATGGTATTTACCTGAACATGTGCAGCAGTTACACTTTTTAAAGCAAACCATCGGCAGAGTAGGTTTAAAACTGATCTCATTCTAATCTCAATGGCCCTGCCCTATGAAGGAGCAGCAGGTTGTTGGCCATTAGAGGCCAGTGCTGTTGTGGAGGCACAGGACCTACGTAGATTTGCCAGATTTGGGGGGCAGGTCTCATGGTTTGTTCTGTGTGGGAGGCAAACCCTGCCCTCATGATAGGATGATAGGGGAAGAACTCCCTCCCACCCTGAGCCTCGTCTTGTAAGCTTTTCCATGAGCTGGGTCTGAGCTGGGTCTCAGCAAGGATTTATTTTGAAAAAAAATGGACATGATTTTGGTATCCTGTAAAAATACAGTGTGATGCTGGTCAAAGGTGCAACATCAGTGTAATCCAGTCCAATGCATCACTAACCAACCAAGCATAATGCTGAACACTGTCATGCTCTCCTATGGCAAAGTGTGCTAGCAGGTACACTTGGGTAACCTTGAAATTATGCTGATCAACTGCCCTGACTAATGTAACATATGCAGGGCTGGAGAATGATCATTTTATAACAGGTCATTGTTCATGTTATATTCTTCTTTAAAATTGTCTGAATTGTGCCCAATTATCCTTATGAAAGGTATTTCTTATCTTACTAACAAGTTGCATATGCATCTGATTCTCTACTGTCCTATACATTACCGAGGTGAACCCTGTGTCTGCAAAATCAGTTACCTTAAGGTCTATTAGTGCACTATAGCATGCTATGTGGTATTTGAAACCGTATCTTCTCTTGGAAATGAAGGATTTTAATACTGTACTACTACTTCCCCTGTTATCTTGAACTTTGAGGTCCTAACTCTGGAATGTCACTGGAATTGCATCAGTGGGAAACCAGTAAGTGGGATTGAGATCAGGCCCTAAGTCTTCAAACTGCTATACAAAAATCAGTGAATTTGCCCTCACAACACCTCTATGAGGTTGATAACTATTATTCTCATTTCACAGGTTGAGGGCCTGATTCTCTACGGCCTTGCACCATTTGCAGCCATATTCCGCAGTGCACAGTGAGTGTAAATCTCTGTCAAATTAGAATGGAAGGGCCTGATTCTCATTTACGCTAAGGCCACTTTATACCATTCTGGCAGTGTTAAAGAGCCTTAAAGTGAGTGTACATTAAACTAATGCCCACTTTAAGGCTCTTTTACAATGTCAGCATAGTATAAAGCAGCCTCCGTGTAGCTGAGAGTTAGGCCCAAAGAGTTTAACCTCCACCCTCACTCACTTTGGATAGGTGTAAATGGATACCCAAGATAATAAAGAATCAGGCCCAGTGACTAAACTTTTACCAGACACTGCTGAAGGTAATGTTTCATTGTGGCATTATAGCTTCTACCAATATGGACACATGTGCATCCACCCTTGCATTGCACTGATAGAACTAATCTGGCAGAGGATGTATGCTGCTCAGAGATGGGGAATAACTGCTGGCTAAATGGAAACTTTTGCCAATAGGACACAAAATGCCAGGTTGTGCTGCCTTTCTAATGTAGACCAGGCCTAAGAAATAGAGGGGTCAGTCCTTGGTTTTGACTGAGATCTATCTGGTGCAGGAACGGAGTGGGAAGCAAAGGTGCCCTCTAGGCAATTCCTTAATTCCTGAGGGTCCCTCAGTTTATGCAATCCTTTCCTCCTGGGCCACGCCACAGCTCTGTAGGATGTGGCATGTGGCTAAGGATAATGTAGAGCTGGCTTTGCTGGCTGTCCACCACATAGGGTTTTCTCCATACGAGGGAATTTACAGCTGCACAGGTAGGGCGGGACTGGAGCGATACAAGGGAGCCATACTGAAGGCCAGGATCTGTCCCAGAGAGGTTGTGCAAGATCTCACAGCGAGTCTGTGGCAGAGCCAGGAATGGGACGCAAGAGAAGTTCCTTGCTCCCGGTCGCATGCTTGACTGGACTGCGCAGCTTGAGCCAGTGCGGCAAGTGTGCATTGAGAAGAGAGTCAAATACATGTATTTCCTATTTCAGACGCTGTCATATAACAGACACAACCTGCCAACAGAAACAAGCGAGAAACAAGCCAAAGAAATTCTCATCCGTCGCCAGAACAGCCTGAGGCAGAGTGTCAGGAAAGGAAACAGCTTACCTTGGGGGAAACCGGTAACTGTTATGCAAGCTACAATTCATGTGATCAGGGGATGAAAATACCTGCCTGTCTCTGGATGTACAAAACCCAGCCAATTTTAATTTGCTTTTGCAATAATTGAAATGAATATTTCCCACAGAGCATTGGAAGAGGAAAGCACCTGGAAACAATGGGGCATATTCAGCAATTATGTGAACAGTAATGTCAGTGACATGTCACCCGTATGCTAGTCAGAACACAGTGTAATTGGTTATAAGAGGTAAAGCACTGTAACTTGCACTAACTTTGCCATTCACTGTGGGTACAAAACAAGTGAAACACGCACCTAGGGACTAAGGCAAAGCCCTTTTAAGTCAATGGGAGTCTTTCCATTGCCTTCAGCTGGCTTTGGCTCATACCCCAAGGGCCAAATTCTGATCCTGTTTGCACTGGTGTAAACCCAGTGTAAATGGGTTCAGAATCAGGCTCTGAGGGTGTGGAAGGTGTAAGTGTAAACCCACTTACACTAGTTTCACATTGATGTAGCACACCTGTGTAGGTGTAGCACAAAAAAGCAGCAAAGCCCAAATAACCACTACCCCTTATTTCCGTCCTACTGCTAGTTGCTATTCTTGTAACAACCCAGATTTCCAGTCCCTTGGTGTGTAAATTACATTGGTTTGGCCCATCATTGAATGCCAGAACAGTGCCTCTATTGTTTATCTTTTCATTGAATTAAAATCCAGAGTCTTCCTTGGGAACTTGCCCCCATTTATCTCAGACTGAATTTGGCCCATATAGTTTGAGCAGTGGAAAGGCACAGCTTGGAATGTCCTGCATGCTGAACTGGTTTTGCTTCTAAATCCAGGTTGGCACAGTTAAATGTACTGTATGCTTTTCTGTCTTTGCACACAGGCTAGCACCAAAAATGTACGTTTCCTCTCTTTACGGTATGGTACTCATCATGCAGCTAGACGAAAAGCAAGGCATGATGCTTCTACAGGTAACAAACACACTTTACTCTGCATACCATGCCAAAAAGATACAGTGGAAAACCAAGAATTTGCTCCATGAATTTTACAACAATATCCCCTAAGAAATCCAAAGTTGCTTTAAATGAGTTGCATCCCCTTCACCTATCTGTCGCTCCATGGTGTTTACATGGCACCAACTGTGGTCACCTGCTCAGGACACCCAGAACCAATAAGCCAGTGTGTTACCCCTTTGCCTCAGCAAGGGTGTGCTTTGCTGGAGTTTAGACTGTGGGTCAGGTCCTGGCCACACCAGTCTATCTAGCAAACTCCTCAAGATTCTGCCAGTCTGAACCTTGCCTTGCAACGTAACAGTTAGTGAATCCCAGTTCTCAAGTTCCCCAGACACATCTCTTCAGTGTCCAGTCCCTCTCACGGGACCAGCCTGCTGGCTTGCTCGTTACTTCAATATAACAGCACTGATATGTTTATAGTAAAGCTAAGAATAAGTTTATTAATAAACAACAAAGATTTAAATAATACTAAGCAGGAGAAAGAGAGACAGGTGAGGTGACAAACAAAAGAAAACATAACACTTTCGAGTGACTAAAACTGCATTTTAGCAAGTTAAAATGTTTCCCTAAATAGTTTTCTCACTTACATCAAGTTACCAACATCTATAGCCCTCCAGGCCAGAGGATCCAAACTTCGGAAACTTAGAGGGCACCGTTCCTTTTGTTCCCTAAATGATGGAAAACTAGAATGTCTTTTGGCTCCCCTTATATTTACCAGAGTCCATTGTATTTGCCTCAAGAACCAGGAAGACACCTGGGGGTTCAGACACAATCTATCCCAAAGTGTCTATTGTCTCTTCCCTCATCTCCACTGTGATATACATTTTCTTCTTCTTCTTGGTATGACAGTAGCAGATCAGGCCCTCTTGTAGTATGTACTCTACATACACATAGTAAGATGCAGTCCTACTCTGAACGGCTTACAATCTAAGTAGACAAGACAGACACTGGGTGGGAGGAGAAACAGAGGTCAAGAGCAGTGATGTGACTTGTCAAGGTCACACAGCTGGCCAGTGTCAGAGCTAGGCATGGAACCCAGGTATCTTAACTCACCTTCCATTGTCCTACCTGTGAGACCATGTGCCACTAGACACCTTTCCGCTTTTTGTTTACATATGAACTCCTGAAACACATGTGGCTGTTGAAAATGGCTATTCATTTTTGGCAACATTAAAAATCTGGCAATGAATGACACTGTTTTTTTTTAATCATCTTTGTAGAAAAATGGTGAAAAGCCAAATGTTGCTTGTTTCCTGCATGTGCAAAATGATTTACTCTGTTCCATTTCTTTTTTCCTATTGAAACAAAAGAAAGTGTGTGTGATCTGTATAAGCAAACAACCCACTTCAGGTTGTGCATATATTGGGTGCATAACACAGTATGGAACACTTGATAAGCACCCAGCCAAAACCTTCAAAGTTATTTATTTTCAAAGAGATTTCTGAACTAGAGATATAGAACAACAGGTGGTAACTAACAGGATTTATGGGTCAAGGGATATCAGTCCTTCTTAAAAGCTGTTAAATATTTCAGCACAACAGTCTATGATATGAAGATCTATTGCATCCCTTTCTCGGGCCTAACCTTCCCTTATCGCTGCCATTAGCAAATCTCGTATTATTTCATTGGAAACTTTGGAACATACCCCAGGAGTGGTGCAAAGCAGCTGAGGCTGGGCTGAGAATCTAGCCCAGGGCATATAGTGTTAAAGATACAATCAGTGAATCTATGCAGGGAGTTTACAATAATCCGAAGCTTGTGCTACCCACTGGTAATAATCAGGGAATTTTTTTTTTTTTTTAATGGAGATATCCTATCTCCTAGAACTGGAAGGGACCTTGAAAGGTCATCGAGTCCAGCCCCTGCCTTCACTAGCAGGATCAAGTACTGATTTTTGCCCCAGATCCCCAAGTGGCCCCCTCAAGGATTGAACTCACAACCCTGGGTTTAGCAGGCCAATGCTCAAACCACTGAGCTATCCCTCCCCCCCGGAAGGCAAAACAAACTTTAGCAGAACACAGTGGGTCAATGAGATGCAAAGAAAGTTAGTCACATTGACAGAGCCCATGGGACTAAGGCTAGGTCTATGCTACCCGCCTGAATCGGCAGGTAGAAATCGATTTCTCAGGGATCGAATTATCGCGTCTCGTCGGGACGCGACAATCGATCCCCGAATCGACGCGCGTACTCCACCAGCAGAGGTAGGAGTAAGCGCCGTCGACGGGGAGCCGTGGAGGTCGATTTTGCCGCCATCCTCACAGCGGGGTAAGTCGGCTCCGATACGTCAAATTCAGCTACGCTATTCGCGTAGCTGAATTTGCGTATCTTAAATCAACCCCCCCGCCCCCCGTAGTGAAGACCTGCCCTTAGGCATCTAAATACATGTGAGGATCTGGGGCTTTGGTTGCTTGAGTATCCAAAGCAGCATGGTAAAACGAATTAACCAAATTGCAAAATAATGGTCATTTTTCTCCTGTTTCACACAGGTAAATATTTCTATGACCAATATGTCCAACACTTTGTAGCACCGATTACCCCATCTGGCTAGATATAGATATAGGCCACCTTATTATGTTCAGTCCTCTTTCAAATCTGACAATATTTTTTTCATATTATCCATTTTCTTTGAGACAACTATGTGTGTGTTTAATTGCAATAGGATATAATCTGTTTTATAACCCTTCATGTATTTTTGTTTATTTGGAGGTTCCTGTATTTTTTATGAGTAATTATGTAATAGTATGGCTAATTTATTTTTACACCTTCAGACTTCAGATGGCCTGTAATTAAGGAAAGAGCAGAGATTTGCTTAGTTAAATAAATAGGACAAGAGGGCAAATTCACCTTGGTGTAGGCAAAAGTTTTGCACCAGAGACAATGGAAGTGCCTTGGGTGCCAAAGGGTGTGTTTCTAATAAGGTTAGGGAACTTTGACTTCAGGGAAAAGGCTCATCCTCTGACACACCCAGGTTAATCAAAGGGCCCTGAAGCCAAACCTTCAAGTGCAACTGGTTCTTTTGGTCTTGTTAATTGTAGGTGACCTGTAATTTTCCAGTTGGAAACCTCTCATCAGTCACATTCAGTCCTAGGTTGTGTTTTTTGTAATGCTTCAGAATTATGGGTTTGGTTATCTGCTTGAATAACTTGCAGAACATTAAAACTTACAAGAATGAGTCTCCTGCATGGGATAATATGACAATAGCAGCACTGAGAGCTATTAACATGGAGCACAGTATGCTCATTTATTAAAGCTTCAGGGCAAAACAAAGTCCAATACAGAATGCACTAGCTGCCAAAAATCCATTGTCTCTCTCCAGTACTTAAGAAATATAGGTTATTTTAATTGTCCCTAATAATAACAGGTACATTATTTTACGGTAATTGCCCCAAGCACTACAGCTCCAGTGTAACATGTATGACCTCAGAATAATACTCTATAATATTAAGTATTTTCTTTTAATAGTTCTTAATAAAACACTCTCTCTCTTTTTTAATAATACCAGTCCCTTTTGTGTTACTGTCCAGGTGATTACAGCAGTGATTCTGATTCAATGGTCTCCATCATGTTCAGTCCACAGCTTCGAGAAGGCTCACTTGGAGCAAGCCGTCGTCAGCAGGAGATGGTTCCGATGGAGCAGTTAGATAGAAGAAAGAAACTGTCAGATTTTGTAGGTCAGAGGGGAACCCCAAGCAAGCAGGATCACACAGCTAGAATAAGAAGACCGGCTTTAATGCCAAAGCCTCAGTTTGATGCAGTATTTGAAGAAGAAATACAGGGATATGAATCAGAAGAGGAGGAAGAAGCAGTCACGGCATCAAGGCCATCAGTCAAATGGGCAGCTGAGAAAAGAAATGTAAGACATTTCCACAAAGCCCCAAGCTCCCCATTCTGGAGAAAATAGCAAAGTTCTTATATGAACCATAATTACAATGTTCATCTTGGGACCTCTAAAATAATTCTGATACCAGTTCTAAGCACAGCACGAAGGTTCTTAGAAGTTCTGCGTAGAATCAAATGCTTGAACACTCAGATTGAAGGTTGTTTGCCTGAAGCCACTGAATGGCACAATAGTAAATGAAGAGAGTTGTATGTTAACTTAACTTACTATAAATATTCACACACATTTCACTGATGGTATCTCATAAGTCTATCTTCTGTACTATGGCTATGATCCAGCAAAGCGCTTAAGCATGTGCTTAAATTGAGCTCATGAGTAATCCCATTGACTTCAGTGAGCTCCTTCACATGCTTAAAGTTAAGCACATGGTGACGTTCTTTTCTGGATGAGGGCATATATATATAATCTATCACTGTGCTACATCTCTTACAATGTACTTCTGATTTGGTCCAACAAACATGTGATCCATAAAATTTGGCAAGCACCACTGGGGAAAAATACACCTCTTCTTTCTGTTCATAATTCAAAATAGTATTCAGAAGTTTAGAATGAAGCATATCATCTACGTTAAATGCATACAAAGATTTGATGAAACTTAAGTCCTATTTATATTTTTCTATTATATGCATAGAAAGAAAGTATTCATTTTCCTTTAAAATTAGAGTCAATGGCACAACTATTAACATAAGAATGGATTTTGTCTTTTGTACTTGCATTGAATAGACAATGAATAAAATTTCTAAAAAGCCAAAAACAAAATCCCACTTTCTTGTATGAAACAAAAAGACAATTGTACATAATAACTTGGGATAGATTTAAACCAAATCCCTAGATCAGATAATCCCTAAATTTTGGAAAAGTTTGAGTCCAGGTCCAAACATTGTGACTGGCCCTATCTCTTTTGTAGGTTGAACTAAAATCCTAGATTCAAATAACCCAAATTTTGGGAAAGTCCAGATCTGAACATAGTGGCTCAGGTCCATCTCTAATAACAACAGGACACTTTGATGAATATCTAACAAGAGTTCTACTGGCTTTCTTAGTCAAAGTCTCCACCGTGCCAATCAAAGCAGAGCAGGAAAATATTTGGAAATTCACCACATCCAGCAGTGGGGAGGTGTGCTCCTAATCTGATCTGCTCTCGCTTGCCCATGACATTGGAAAACTATAGGGTGTATTTCAGACTCTCTTGATATTTGTATTAGCTTGGGGAAAAAAACAAAACAAATTAAATTGGCGTGTTATCCAGTTGAAATCAAAACATTATTTTAAAAGGTCATTTTACACTTCCACCTGGTATTTTCTTAACGTGCAGTGCAAACTATCTAATTACCATTTCATACCTCTTTTAGAGTGAAATCCACTCCATCTCACAGAGCCCACAGAAGGTCCCCACAGCAATGGAACTATTGCCGTTTCATAGAGCAGCATAGATACATAGAAACCATCTGCAGAGAGTGGGTGGACATGGGGACTATGTACTCCATGCACTCCAGAGTCAGGTAGGAGGATAGAACAAGAGGACCAGCTGAGTGGTTAGATGTTGCAAGTTGGAGGGACTGAGACCGAGGTGGTGGAGAGAAAGTTGGGGAGGGGTTGAGATGATGGTGAGGGGGAGAGGGATAGTGAAAACGGAGTGAAATCTCTGTACTGCATCACTGTTCTCCTCGGAAAAGTCTGTGAGATTCTGGGTGAAGAGAGAATCAAGGAAGAGAATTTGAAAAGAGATTCAGTATAAAGAAGAACCATTATGAGTTGTGCATGCAGCATATTTCCCCTTTCACAAGACTTCATGGAGGGCTTTCCATGGGGATGGTTATACCGAGCCATCTCAAGGAGGGGCATGGGGTAACTACTGTTGCATGTGACGCAGTTGGGGAATGCACATCATCTGGCCACTGGTGTCATGGGTAGGGTGACCAGATCACCAAAGACAAATATCGGGACGCGGGGTGTGTGTGTGTGTGTGTGTGTGTGTGTGACGTGGGGGGGCGTTGCGGGGGGCGGGGCCAAAAAAAAAAAAAAAAAACCTTCCTCCGCAAGCGCTGGAGGGAGGCCCGGGAGACTCAGGGGAAGCGCGGGGCCAGGGTAGTGAGAGTCCGGCCTGGTCCCTTGCAGGCAGGACTCAGTTGGGTGGTAGGGCGAGGAGGGGGGCGGCCCGCGGAGCCAGGCGGCGGCTGTTCTCACCCCCGGCCAGCGGGACTCGGGAGCAGCCGCTGCTGCAGCTCCCACTGCCGCGTGGGGAGGAAGCGGCCATGGCGCTCTGCGGCTGCAGCTCTGGCGCCCCCGAACCTCCCGAGCCGGGGCCTGCTGCGGGGACCCAGCAGCGCGCACGCTGGGTCCAGCCCCTGGCCCGTCGCGTCTGGGCTGCTGCCCAGCTGGTGCTATCGCGTGGCGGCCCCAGAGTGGGGGCAGCAGGCCCCAGCCCCCCCGTCCCGCAGGGGAACGAATGGGGCTGGGCGGCCGATGCCTCCGCCCCGGGGCCGCCGTGGGATAGCACCAGCTGGGCAGCAGCCCAGACGCGACTGGCCAGGGGCTGGGCCCAGCGTGCGCGCTGCTGGGTCCCTGCAGCAGGCCCCGGCTCGGGGGGTTCGGAGGCGCCGCAGCCGCCGAGCGCCATGGCTGCTTCCTCCCCCGCGGCAGTGGGAGCTGCAGCAGCGGCTGCTCCCGAGTCCCACTGCCCGGGGGGACAACAACAGCCGCCGCCTGGCCCCGCGGGCCGCCCCCCTCCTCTCCCTACCACCCGACTGAGTCCTGCCTGCTCGGGACCAGGCCGGACTCTTACTCACCCCGGCCCCGCGCTTCCCCTGCGTCTCCTGGGCCTCCCTCCAGCGCTTGCGGAGGGGGGAGGAAGGGTGAGCCCGGGGAAGAGGCGGGGATTCGGGGAGGGAGCCAATTGGGGGAGGAGGGGGCGGAGTCGGGGCAGGGGGGGGGTGCGAGCACTTCCGGGCTCTAGGCTCCGGGGCATTTCCTTGTTTGTCCGGTTGTCCCGACCGCATGTCGGTCGGGACGCGGGACAAACAAGGAAATATCGGGACGGTCCCGATAAAATCGGGACGTCTGGTCACCCTAGTCATGGGGGTTACCTGGGAAAAAGGGATCCACCAGAATTTTTAAAAGAGTGTGCTTAATATGTACTCTTTAATTCTTTATACAACCTTGTGTGGGTGTAGAGTGTTTAAAGACCAATCAAATGTGAGCAAGGAGCAAGCATATTTTAAAATTTCATGTAAGCGGATATTTATTTTATCTGATTTTTTGCAAGTCTTTTAAAAATACAAATAAAATCAATGGGGAGACTGAGACAAGTCTCATCCTATTTGTTTGTTTATTGCTAAGCTTTTATTTTTCCAGAAATCAATGGGACAGATCCTCAGCTGTTGTAAATCAGCACAGAGTGATTGAAGTCAATGGAGTTACATCTGTTTGCACCAGCTGAGGATCTGGCCCTAAATCTGCAAAGTGTGTTTTTAGTTTGCTTTTCTAGCAATTAGAAAGTATCACTGGAGGAAATTTTTCTTCTACACCATTAGTTTCTGTTAATGGTTTAGTTGGCCATTAACCAAGAAGCAATACTGCAGATGCCCATATAAAATACTTGCCAATAACTATAAAGTTACATTATTATTTTTTATCATGGGCATAAGTAATTCACTATGTACTTATGAAAAGTCAAACCATACAGAAAGAGGATCAGCTGTTAGGGTTGAAATGACAGTAACAGTGGCTTTGAGGATATTTTCAGGAGCTTCTTCCATGCATAAGAGGTAAAAAGGGAGAAAAGCACAAAGGAGTTTGTTAGAAAATTTTACAAATGGGCACTTAAGACTGGCATCACTTGCATTGCAAAGGTGGGAACTGATGTTTTGATGCTACATAAGAAATTATAGGTAGGGCAGGGATAGGCTGTGCTGTGAAAGGTCTTATAAGTGAGGACAAGTAGTTTGTTTTTAATGCAGTGGAGGGGTATGTCTACACTACGGATTAATCTGAATTTATATAATTCGAATTTTGGAAACAGATTGTATAAAGTCGAATGTATGCGGCCACACTAAGCACATTAATTTGGCGGTGTGCGTCCATGTACCGGGGCTAGCGTCGATTTCCGGAGCGTTGCACTTTGGGTAGCTATCCCATAGTTCCCGCAGTCTCCCCCGCCCATTGGAATTCTGGGTTGAGATCCCAGTGTCTGATGGGGCAAAAAACATTGTCGTGGGTGGTTCTGGGTACAGCCTCACCCCTCTCTTCATGAAAGCAATGGCAGACAACCATTTCGCTCCTTTTTTCCTGGGTGAACACTGCAGACTCCATACCACGGCAAGCATGGAGCCCGCTCAGCTCAAGACAGCAGTCATGAACATTGTAAACACCTCGCGCATTCTCGTGCAGTTTATGCTGAACCAGGACCAGAGAAACAAGGCGAGGAGGTGGCGGCGACGGCAGCACAGCGACAAGCATGAGGGAGGACATGGACATGGACGCAGAATTCTCTCAAATCGCGGGCCCCGGTGCTTTGGAGATCATGTTGTTAATGGGGCAGGTTCTATCCGTGGAACGCCGATTCTGGGCCCAGGAAACAAGCACAGACTGGTGGGACCGCATAGTGTTGCAGGTGTGGGACGATTCCAGGTGGCTGCGAAACTTTCGCATGCGTAAGGGCACTTTCGTGGAACTTTGTGACTTGCTATCCCCTGAAACGCCAGAATACCAAGATGAGAGCAGCCCTCACAGTTGAGAAGCGAGTGGCGATAGCCCCGTGGAAGCTTGCAACGCCAGACAGCTATCGGTCAGTTGGGAATCAATTTGGAGTGGGCAAATCTACTGTGGGGGCTGCTGTGATGCAAGTAGCCAAAGCAATCACTGAGGTGCTGCTACGAAAGGTAGTGACTCTGGGAAATGTGCAGGTCATAGTGGATGGCTTTGCTGCAATGGGGTTCCCTAACTGTGGTAGGGTGATAGATGGAACCCATATCCTTATCTTGGCACCGGAGCACCAGGGTACCCAGTACATAAACCGCAAGGGGTACTTTTCAATGGTGCTGCAAGCACTGGTGGATCACAAGGGACGTTTCACCAACATCAACGTGGGCTGGCCGGGAAGGGTTCATGATGCTCGCGTCTTCAGGAACACTACTCTGTTTAAACGGCTGCAGCAAGGGACTTACTTCCCAGACCAGAAAATAACCATTGGGGATGTTGAAATGCCAATAGTTATCCTTGGGGACCCAGCCTACCCCTTAATGCCATGGCTCATGAAGCCATACACAGGCAGCCTGGACAGGAGTCAGGAGCTGTTCAACTACAGGCTGAGCAAGTGCAGAATGGTGGTAGAATGTGTATTTGGCCTTTTAAAAGGTCACTGGCGCTCGTTACTGACTCGCTCAGACCTCAGCCAAACCAATATTCCCATTGTTATTGCTGCTTGCTGTGTGCTCCACAATCTCTGTGAGAGTAAAGGGGAGACCTTTATGGAGGGGTGGGAGGCTGAGGCAAATCGCCTGGCTGCTGATTACGCACAGCCAGACACCAGGGCGATTAGAAGAGCACACCAGGAAGCGCTGTGCATCAGAGAAGCTTTGAAAACCAGTTTCATGACTGGCCAGGCTACAGTGTGAAATTTGTTTGTTTCTCCTTGATGAAAACCCGCCCCCTTTATTGACTCATTCTCTGTAAGGAACCCACCCACCCCCTTCCCCCAGCTTGCTTTCAAAGGAAATAAAGTCACTATCGTTTAAAAATCATTTATTCTTTATTAATTGATTATAAACATAGGGAGAGAACCTGGGTAGGGTTTGGGAGGAGGATCGGCGGGAAGGAAAAGGTCACTAAAAAAAGGTTTAAAAAATGACAGCCTTTTGCTTGGACTGTCCACTGGGGTGGAATGGGAGGGTGTACGGAGCCTCCCCCCCCCGCGTTCTTACACGTCTGGGTGAGGAGGCTATGGAACATGGTGAGGGGGGAGGAGAGTTATACAGGGGCTGTAGCAGCACACTGTTATCCTGCTGCCGTTCCTGAAGCTCCACCAGACGCCAGAGCATGTCTGTTTGCTCACGCAGCAGCCCCAGAGTTGCATCCTGCCTACTCTGATCTTCGTGCCGCCACCTCTCATCTCGAGCATCTCTTCTGTCCTCACGTTGGTCCCGTCTGTCCTCACGTTGGTCCCTCCTGTCCTCACGTTCACTGGCTTATATACTCATCATATACTTTGAAACCGTGTCCTTCCACTCATTCAGATGAGCTCTTTCACTGTGGGTGGATTCCATGATTTCTGCGAACATCTCATCTCGCATCTTCTTTTTCCGACGCCTTATCTGAGATAGCCTTCGGGACGGAGGAGGGAGGCTTGAAAAATGTGCAGCTGCTGGAGGGAGGGAAAAAAGGAGAGAATTTTTTAAAAAGATACATTTTACAGAACAATGCTTATACTTTTTCACGGTGACCAACACTATTCACATTACATAGCACATGTGATTTCTGTGCAAGGTCGCATTTTGCCTCTTAATATTAAGCGCCTGTGGCTTTGCTCCTAGAGATCACAGACGCAGGTCCGGGCAACAGAATTCGGCTTGCATGCGGCCATGGTAAGCCATTGTCTTTCGGCTTCTGCGCCCTCCTTTCCCACATACCAAGCAAAGCCCGTTGAGTGCTGCGGTTTTCCTGTTAACCTTTAGCAGCAGAAAACAAACTAACCCCCCGCCCCATCCAATTCTCTGGATGATCGCTTTATCCCTCCCCCACTGCATGGCTGGTATGAGGGAAGATCCCTGCTAGCCAAACGCGAAAAGCTCTGGGCCAATTCCCTCCCCCGCCCCTTGGCTAACTGCAGGGAAGGATTTCTTTTGAGCCACAGGCAAACAGCCCAGTAGGAACGGCCACCTCTGTCCCCTTAATTAAATTCCTGTATTTCAACCAGGTTACCTTGAGCGATATCACTCTCCTGAGGATAAAACAGCGAGATAAAGAACGGATGTTGCTTGGATGCCAGCAAACACCGGGACCATACGCTGCCAGGCTTTGTCATGCAATGATACTAGATTACTTGCTGCAAGCATGACGTGGTCAAGTGTCCTACCATGGAGGACGGAATAAGACTGCACTGCCCAGAAACCTTGTGGCAAGGCTTTTGGAGTACCTCCAGGAGAGCTTTATGGAGATGTCCATCCCCAGACACGTTAACAGACTTTTTCAGTAGCTGTACTGGCCGCGAATGCATCCCAACTCCTCAGGGCAAAGTAATCATTAAAAAACGCTTGCTTTTAAAACAAGTTTTATATTTTAAAAGGTAAACTCACTTGAGGTCCCTTTCTTGGGGTCATGGTCTTGGATACTGGATTGGGAGGGTTGGGAGGGTTGGGAGGGTACTTCAGTCAGGCTGAGAAAAAGTTCCTGGCTGTTGGGGAGAACGGAGTGCTGGGTGCTCTCCGCAAGCTCGTCCTCCTCCTCCTCCTCCTCCTCCTCTTCCCCGTCCGCAGAATCCTCAGGTGTAGCTGATGAGATTATCCCCACCTCGGAATCCATGGTCAGAGGTGGGGTAGTGGTGGCAGCCCCCCCCAAGAACTTCATGCAGCTCGGTGTAGAAGCGGCATGTCCACGGCTCTGACCCGGAGCGACCGTTTGCCTCCTTTGTTTTTTGATAGGCTTGTCTGAGCTCCTTGACTTTCACGCGGCACTGATCTGAGTCCCTATTGTGGCCTCTCTCCATCATGCTCTTGGAGATTTTTTCAAAAGTTTTGGTATTTCGTCTTTTTGAACAAAGTTCTGCTAGCACTGAATCCTCTCCCCATATAGCGATCAGATCCAGTATCTCCCGTACAGTCCATGCTGGTGCTTTTTTTTGATTATCGGCATGTATGGTTACCTGTGCTGATGAGCTCTCTGTGGTCACCTGTGCTCTCCACGCTGGGCAAACCAGAAATAAAATTCAAATGTTTGCAGGGTTTTTCCTGTCTACTTGGCCAGTGCATCCGAGTTCAGATTGGTGTCCAGAGCGGTCACAATGATGCACTGTGGGATAGCTCCCGGAGGCCAATACCATCGAATTGCGGCCACACTAATCCTAATTCAAAATGACAATATCGATTTTGGCGCTACTCCACTCGTCGGGGTGGAGTACAGACATCGATTTTAAGAGCCCTTTATTTCGAAAGAAATGGCTTCATTGTGTGGACGGGTGCAGGGTTAATTCGATTTAACGCTGCTAAATCCGAATTAAAGTC
The DNA here is from genome assembly GCF_013100865.1 of Trachemys scripta elegans. Lineage (NCBI taxonomy): Eukaryota > Metazoa > Chordata > Testudines > Emydidae > Trachemys > Trachemys scripta. The sequence continues at coordinate 232,649,857 of NC_048298.1, forward strand.
ATAGTGTAGACCAGGCCGAGAAGGAGGAGCCAGTAGAGGGATGCAAAGAGAGAAGTGATGTGGTTGAAGCAATAAGATGGGAGAATAGCAGTGTTTAATTTGTGCCAGGGCATATCCCCGGCACCCCTGGGCTTGCTGCATCAGTTATGAATGTAAAAAAACTTGCTTGAGCCCCTGCACCTAATTGCTTGAGCACTGGCACCTCTTTCATTACAAATTAACCATTGGAGGATAGTGAGCTTTGCAGCAGCATTTTGAATGGATGGAAGTGAAGTAAGAGCTGGTCTACACTGAAAATTGACATCGTCCTAGCTACGTTTCTCAGGAGTGTGAAAAATCCATACTCCTGAGAGACATAGCTATGCTGACCTAACTCCTGGTGTAGACAGCGCTACAGAAGAATTTTCTGTCGACCTCGTTACTGTTTCTTGTGGACGTGGATTAACTACTGCAATAGGAGTACACCACCCATTGTTGTAGAGCGTGTCTACACTGAAGCACTATAGCTTCAGCACTGCAGCTGTGCCGCTGTAGCGTTTTAAGTGTAGACATACCCTAAGATAGCATTCGTCAAGGCCAGATGGAAGTTATAGTAGTGAAGATGCAAGATAGTGGGGGCCTGGAGGAGACTTTTAGCTGTGTGGACAGAGAAGAAAGGCCCTATTTTAGCCCTGGTCTACACTACAGAGCTAGATTGACGTAAGCTGCCTTACACCGATCAAACTCGGTAAGTGGCTACACTAAAGTGTAGCTCCCACCAATGTAACTCGCCCACTACACCAACTTAATAACTCCACCTCCGTGAAAGGTGTAGTGCTAGAGGTCAATGTAGTTAGATCGATGCAGTGTCAGTGTAGACACTGCATTCCTTATGTTGACTGTTATTACCTTTCTGAAGCTGTCCCACAATGTCCCACACTGGCAGTTAAAATGGTGCAAGCGCCCCTGGTGACAGTGCACACTGCGGACACAGAAGCAATTCAATTACTATGGTGGCTGAATGTTGACATAACTTAGGTTGACTTACTTTTGTAGTGTAGACTTGCCCTTATGATGTTATGCAGAAAGAAGAGGCAAGAGCTAAATGCAGCCTGGATGTGTGGACCTAGAGAGAAAGCCAAGTGAAAGATTATTCCTGGGTTCAGAGCTGTCCGTGGGATTGAGAATAATGGAAGGAGGAATGCTTGGAGGCAGGGCTGCCCAGAGGATTCAGGGAGCCTGGGGCAAAGCAATTCTGGGGGCCCCTTCCATAAAAAAAAAAGTTGCAATACTATAGAATACTATATTCTCATGGGGACCCCTGTGGGGCCCTGGGCAAATTGCCCCACTTCCCCCCCTCCCCCCGCCCGCCACCTCCTGGGCGGCCCTGGGAAAAATAAACATTTAAAAACCTTCTGCATCTTGGCACAAACCCAGTTTTGAGAAAACTTCGTTTCAAGTCACCTTTACAAGATATCACTGGTTCTCAGCATCAGCTAGTGCTAAAAGGCACTAAAGCTTATTAAAAGGTTTGGACAAATATTTTCTGTCAACACTTTTTTTGGATTGAAAACTAGGGGTTTTTAAAAAGCAGAAAAAATCACGGACAATGTCTGCTTTCCTTCAAAATTTGTTGTGTTTTTTTTAATTGAAAAGCTGAAATTAGTCTGCCAAAACCTGAACAGTGTGTGGCCAAATATTTGCTGCTTGCTGTGTTTGATTGTTTAAAGAAACAATAAAATAATTCTGCTTAAAAAAAAATCCAAAATTTTTGAACCACCTCAGCTTGTGACCAAATGCCTGAGCTCATGCAGTCAGAGATTTTTCCAGGTTTCTGATACTCTGCTGGTTTCTTTGACTCATATCTGTGTCCATAACTTTGGGTTCATTTAGGTTAGAACATAAGAATGGCCATACTGGGTCAGACCAAAGGTCCATCCAGCCCAGTACCCTGTCTACCGACAGTGGCCAATGCCAAGTGCCCCAGAGGGAGTGAACCTAACAGGTAATGATCAAGTGATCTCTCTCCTGCCATCCATCTCCACCCTCTGACAAACAGAGGCTAGGGACACCATTCCTTACCCATCCTGGCTAATAGCCATTAATAGACTTAACCTCCATGAATTTATCTGTTTCCTAGAGACTGGCTCCATGGAGTCCCTCACAAACTGGAGACGGTTACTGTGGGTTTGTCTTTAGTATAGCTTATGTACATACTCCACGAACTGAGCATTTGAGCTTGTTCCAGAATTTGGGATGAGCCTATGTTGTGAAAACTGAAATGCTTAAAATAGCACATGCATGCGAATGGACACAGGGTGCTAAAATTAAAGTAACCCAGGGGTTCTCAAACTGGGGGTTGGGACCCCTCATGGGGTCATGAGGTTATTACTGGGGGTCGTGAGCTGTCAGCCTCCACCTCAAAGCCCGCTTTGCCTCCAGCATTTATAATAGTGTTAAATATATAAAAAAGTGTTTTTAATTTATAAAGCGGGGGAGGGGGGTCGCACTCAGAGGTTTGCTATGTGAAAAGGGTCACCAGTACAAAAGTTTGAGAACCACTGAATTAACCCCTCTGGAGCCTCGGGGAATGCAGCGGGGGGGGGGGGGGGGGG
>NC_048298.1:232652524-232724731 GCF_013100865.1 Trachemys scripta elegans
AAGGGGGGGGACCGCGGGAGGGGCACGGGGGGGGGGGGGGGGGGGGGGGGGGGGGGGGGGGGGGGGTCTCCCTTGGTAGGGTTGGGAAGGAGGTAGGTGGTGTAGGATATTGTTCTTCTCATGTGATCCCTCCCCCATGGCTCTCTTGGCTCTATCACTGTTAATCTAAAGTGGCTAATTTTAAATGAAGCTACCCTCCCCTGACATGAATCTCCCTATGGCACTGAAATTAAATGTAGACTATAATTTGGCATTTGAGAAGTGAAAGGGATGGTAGCCCTAAGGGAAAAGATAACAGCTTGGCTCTTTGTGTTAAATAGCTGTCTGCAAGCCTCAAACTGCTGAATGAGCTTTAGGGTTGGGAAGGCTGTGCCTCCCCAAACAGCCTGGCCCTGCCCCTTATCTAACCCCCACCCACTTCCTGCCCCCTGACTGCCCCCCTCAGAATCCCCGACCCATCTTGCTCCTTGTCCCCTCACCGCCTCCCCTCCCCTGAGACCTCCCCCAACCACCACCCCGGGACCCCACCCCCCACCAAACCCCCTGCTCCCTGTCCCCTGACTGCCCCGACCCCTATCCTCCCCCCGGCCCCCCGCCAAGTCCTGACAGACCCCCGGAACACCCACGATCCAGTCCCCCAGCAGCGCTGTCCAGGGCCGCTCCTGGGTTACTCCCGCCTCTCCCCTCTCTCAGAGCCTCACTGCGCCGCGTCCAGGAGCTGCCCTGGCCCCTGGACAGAGCTGCAGCGGTGTGGCTCCAGTGGGAACAGAGCTCACAGCCCCGCCCCCTTACCACGTGGCTCTGACTCAGCGGGAGGAGCTCAGGCCCCACCGGAACCATGCCGCTGCAGCGCTGTCTAGGGCTGCTCCTGACACAGTGCGCTGAGGCACCGGGGGAGCCTCAGACATTCTCGTGCGGCTGGGGGCCCCTGGGGGCCCCTGTGGGCGGCCCTGCTTGGAGGGAAAGATTAGGAGCTCTGTTTTGTGCATGTTGAGCTTAAGCTGAAGGCTGGATATCCACAAGAAAATGTCAGAAAGGCTAGAATTTTAGTTTGGACAGTGGGAGAGAGGTTAGAAGCGGAAAGGTACATCTATGTCTTCAGCATAGAGAAGACAGTTGGGTTCTGTCATATGCGATCATCCAGAGACAGGATACAAACGGAGAAGAGGATCAATGGTATCAAAAAGTGCTAACAGAGCACATCAATATGGAGAGTCTAGTCCCTAAGACCTTTTTTATTCTTCAGTTCTGCGTGTAAGATCTCTACAGCAGCTATGTTCTTGCATACCTAAGTTTGATTTTCTTATTATGAAAGATATAATGACCAGGGCCCCATGTACTCTGCATCACAAGAGGACCAGATTCCATTGTAGCACTCCTTAAATTCCGTAAATTCTTTGTTAATGACAGAGAACCACAATGGTTTCATCTTGACCAGAGTTTCAAAAGAGCTCCCATTGATGAAACAGGAGCAGACCTCTTTTGGACCTTAATTCAGTTCAGGATGTAGTAGATTTTAATATATTTCATCCAAAGAGTCATGGGGGTGCATGTAACAGGAGTATATCATTTTCATTATAAACCAAAACAATCTGCCCTGCTAAATTCTCATTGTAGCTCTGTGCTTCTAGAGAAATTCCTACTGAAATAACATAGGGCCATTTCATGTTATCTGTTTTAAAGCCATTGAAACACTTGCTTGATGGCCTGACCTGGCCCATAATTTACATGATTTAAAAAAAAAGGTAAAATGAGGCCAGTTAACAAAATATTCCCAAATGCTGCCCATGTTCTAAAGCAGACCATTAATATGGTTTTTGAAAATGAGCAGGGATTTTTACTGACTTCAAAATGTCTTCATTTAAACTTTCTCAAGTGTTCTTATTTCATACTTATAGGGGTTTAACTTTTTGTATGCTGACTTGCATAGCTGTCTTAAACTAACGGTTAAAAAAGGGTTCTTGTGGCCCTGTGGGTCCCAGGATATCAGAGAGAACAAAGTGGGGGAGGTAATATCTTTTACTGGACCAACTGCTGTTGGTGAGAGAGACAAGATTTTGAGCTTGCACAGTGCTCTTAAGAAGAACTCTGTGTAGCTCAGGGATTGGCAACCTTTAGCAGGCAGCCCATCAGGGAAATCTGCTGGCGGAATGGGATGGTTTGTTTACCTGCAGCGTCTGCAGGTTCGGCCGATGGCAGCTCCCACTGGCTGTGGTTTGCTGTTCCAGACCAATGGGGGCTGCGGGAAGCGATGTGGGTGTAGCTCGAAAGCTTGTCTCTTTTATCCAACGGAAATTGGTCCAATAAAACATATGATCTCACCCTCTTTGTTACAGTTAAAAATGGATAGTCTGTCTTCTTGGTTGTGTGTGGGTATTTTCTCCAGTAGGACAAATAATGCTAGTATTTTTAGTTGCAAAACACACTGTAATTAAGAACTTTTAAATCAAAAAGAGCAGGCAGTATGAGTAATAGCCTGGTCCAGTTAAAAGGACTAGAAAGATATGGTGCTAAATTGCCTAGTTTATTTACTTTCTTATGAGACTCTTTCTCAATCTTAATTGCAAGTGAAACTCATTGTAGGTTTGGTTTCACAGGTGTAAAATTTCAAGAATCAATATTAGTTCTTGTTTATTATAGTCCATCCATTCTCCTTGAGCAATTTAGATTCCCATTACCTGTCCTTTCTATCAAAAGACAGAAAGAAAAAAGGAGACAGTCTGAAAAAAATAAATAAGTTGAGGCCTTGATTTTCAGCAGTGACCTCTTTTTTTTATGAGTGTCATTTTGTGCAATAACTGTGCCCATATTTTTGTGCCCACAGTGAATTGTACGCATAAACAGTAACTTGAGATCTAAGGGGCTGTATGCAGCCACAAATCAAATAGCTAGACATCTAGTTAATATTTTTCTACCAACAATATATTAGTTAGTATGTTGAATATGACACTACCTCACAATATTTGAAATGAATCTGCTGTATCACTATCACTACTTCAGCTACTAATTCTAGGGCACTAGCAGCCCTTGAGCCGAACACCTACTATTTGATCTTGGCTTTACAATATTATCAGCCATGATAAGAAACAATGAATAACAATAGGTATTCCTCATTGCTGAAGTAAATGGGCTCTTTTTTTTTTTTAAGTCCTCTTGCAATAAAAACAACTATCCTTTAGCCAGTTCAGTTTGCTTTACCCCAGGAAAAATTTCCAACCTCAAAAGGCTTTTGTTGGGTGGGTAATCGGGGTGGGGATGGAGGGAACACAACCACCTGTGAATGAAAGAGGAGATTGAAAAGTTTCTGCTTGCTGAAAACAGACTTACTCATTTCCCCTTAGACCCACCCATTTATACAGTGTGAGTAATACATGAGTAACAATAACAGGACTTTGCATAGCACCTTTCAGACAAAGAGCGGTTAATTGAGAGTCCCTGAACCCATGCAAGATAAGCAAATATTAATATTACTATCCTCATTTGAAAGATGAAGAAACTTGAACAGAGAGACTTTGTGACCCCCAAATCCATCTTTCCACCCCTTAGGCATTCAGGTGACTGAAACTCTCTCAGTCAGGTGACTGAAACTTCCTCAGATGAACAAAACAATGGACTTAAACTGTTCCTCTTATTCTTAGCACAGAAAGTGGAAGAACTTGAATGGAAAGGATGTTGTTTGTAAACTACCTGGAGTCAGTGAAAAACACCTGCTGTTTAAGAATGTTTAATCTCCTACAGTCCAAGTTAAAAGAAGATATTCGGACAAAAACAATGTGCCAGGGGCTATTTGGGTTATACCTTTACATCAGAAGGGGATGTTAATCTATGTACTCACCTGAAGCGGTAATACAAATAATAAATAAAAATAACACAGCATGGCAGGATGGCCCTTACAGTGTGGGTACCACTGGCTGGCCTTTATTATTTACTTGTGAGGTCAGGTGTCATCTGGCAACTTTAGTTTGTCACTAAGTTTGGCCTGGGCCTACACTTGAAACTTAGGTCGACAGCTACATCACTCAGGGGTGTGACAAATCCACACGGCTGAATGACATAACTATGCCAACCTAATTTCTGGTGTAGATGCAGCTGGGCCTATGTCTGCCTAGCTACCATTGGTCCTACACCAATGGAAAAAACCCTTCTGTCAGAGTAGGCTGTATCTACACTATGGGGTTATGCTGGCATAGCTACAGTTGCATATAGGTATAATAGACATGGCCTTTGAATGCAATAATTCCCACAGATATGTTGTTGCAAACTAAAACATTGGTCCCCCAGTATGTGTTACAATATGTGTGTAAACACCAACTTCCTGTGATATAATTTCAATTCAAGAAGCGGCTTGTTAACAATATAAAGCACTGAAAGTTGTATCAGGTTTCAGAGCAGCAGCCGTGTTAGTCTGTATCCGCAAAAAGAACAGGAGTACTTGTGGCACCTTAGAGACTAACAAATTTATTAGAGCATAAGCTTTCGTGGACTGTATGTTTCTCCTAGCCACCCTTCCCAGTACCACCTTAGTCTGGTGGACTGATGAGAAAAGGTAGTTACATTCAGAATAATGACTGACCTCTGTTGACAAAAAACGTGTCTAATTTGATCTCTGATATGGATATATTATGCAAACACACACCTCTCAGACACTCCAACAAAACTGAATGGACTTGTAAGGAAAAAGAGAAGTGAAGAATTTGCAGCAAATTTATTTATTTATTGGAGTCTGAAGTTGAATTTCTTTTTACCCAGTGTGGTCCAGTGGAGTGGGCACCAGAGTTAGGAAACTTGAGTTCTGTTAATGGACCTGCCACTGGCCAGAAGCGAGTCCTTTCAGCTTTCTGTGCCTCGATTTTCTCATTTGTAAAATGGGATAACGATACCTTCCTTGAAAGTTTTTGAGATCTAAAAGGCAATATATAATAGCTAAGTATTTTTTTATTCCACCAATACTGTTTAAAAAGAACATTATTATCCTGCTTGTAGAAACTGAAGTGTTTACTTCTGTATAATCAATAAGTGCAGGAAGGACAGTAATGATTGTTGTAACAATTGATCTTCATTGCTAACAGTTCATTCATGTATTGTACTTTGTTTCCAAAGCAATCTCTGACTGCATCTGTGTTTGGCTCAATCTGTTATACTGGGCTATCAGCTACAAACTCCAACACTCACATTATTGCTGGATCAAATGGATCTTTTCGTTTGAATTCCTCATTGCCACCAATGACTAATCTCAAATTTACTCCCTCATCATTTTCATAAACATGCAAACACAGATTCAAATTCAGCTAATGGTTGCTGGCAAATTTACTCCACAAATCTCACCATTTGGAATGAGAGCTTTCTTTGGAGGTCCTTCAGAAACGTTCCCCCTTTTTTCTACCACCCTAGTGAGAATAACCTTCCTTGTGAAATACCTTATACTCACCTGATGTATCAAGAGCCAGAGTGAAGCTGTAAACCCAGCACCAAGACTGGAAGTACAGACTCTGTCTCCAGGGGGTGAGATATACACAGGGACACAAGATGCATACACAGCCAAAACCAGAAACACACACACTATCAGTCTTTGTATGAAATAAACCCATTTCAAAAGCTGATGAGTGAATCCCGTTTAACAGCCTTTTTTACTATTATGTTTTTTCACTCTTATCTCTGTGTCTTTCTGTTCCGATCTTCAAAGCCTAATTAAAGTTAGGCGAGAGCCCTACATTCTCTCATGTTATCTGCTGGAAAAGGAACGCTTTTAGCAAAGAGCAAAAGTGCTACGGTGACCTCTGGTGATGAAAACCAAGCAATGCACTCACATAATGGTTTGGTTTCAACCATAGAGAAAATGCTGACACATTCAAGTTCTCCAAATGGGTATAAATAGGAACAACAGTAACCTTTGTGAGGAATGAATGACTTTCAGGCTGTATTTCAAAAGGAATCCTTCACACTGTCTTCTGCACCACCTGCAGGCTGGATTTTTTATTTCCTATCATCTCACCCTCCCCAATCTGGAATTTTTTAAAAATGATCAAGAGTAGGTGTTGCGAGAGAGGGGAGAAGAGTTATATAAGTGAATGTAGCACACTAGGAAAGATTTTTTTCCAAAGTGTTCTGCTACATTGCAATAGGTTATGCTAAACTAAGTAACATCCTATTACGTTATGTGATTCTGCTTTGGTAGATGGCGTGATGTGGCAGCCTCTCACACCATACTCTCAATGTTTTGAAAAGAAGAAACTTTTCACTAGGTTGTCTGCCTATTACAGAGTTATGCATCTAGGTACTATTGTGCCTCCATGACCAAGAATCCAGGCAATTTCTTTTATCTGCTGAAAAGTCCAATTCAGCAGCGAGGGACTTAGGCTCAGATCCTCAAAGGTAGTTAGGCACCTAACTAATCAGTGGGAATAAGGTATCTAAATACTTTTGAGGAACTGGGGCTTAATGCCTAATTATACGCATGGGAGTAGTCCCACTCACTGAAACCAAGGCATTTAGGGACTGATCTTGCACCATTTAAGTTAATTGTAGTTTTACCATTGATTTCAGTAGGAGCAGGAGCAAGGCCTATGTTTCTTACTGAATCAGGGCCTTAGGCCCTGATCTTACAAAGACTTATGCATGTGGTTACGTTTACATATGCGTAAGTATTTGCAGGGTCAGGGTTTTAGATTCTAGTCCAGCACAATGAGGCCTCAATTGTCCATGAGGTCCCTGGGCACTACTACAGTACAAATAAATACTAATACTAATAAATAATAATGTGACAATGTTATGACAAGCCTGACCATGACAAGTAACTGAGATTTTCTTTATATGGAAATTTAAATTTGTTAATGCTGCCACCAAACCTCTAGTTTCTTTCATCTAAGTATTTGGAACAAGGGCTTTTTCCTCTGGATTCTTGTCTATATTAAATGCTATTACTGAGGGTGGGTTACTATTAATATAAAACATTATGGTTATCATCCTTCATGTCTATGAATAACTAGTAAAAAGGTTAAGGAGTGGTGAAAAGGAAAAGTTATTCCTATTTCTAGTAACCAAAGTTATAGATACAACTGAAGTGTCCTTTTACTATACATTAAAATAAGAAAAATAACTTATTAATTAAATTCACAAAGATGTCATTAACTGTATGTTAAAGGTAAACATTTAAGAGCCTTGTTTCCTTGAGTCTTACTAGGCAGTCAAAAAAAATAATCAGGATATGCAAAAAGTTATATAGTTGCTATATCAAATTTAACTTGACTGAGTTATCATCCAGCATATTTTATGGTACTATGTACAAATAACAAGAAAATCAAGAAGAAAGTATATTGTCTAGCTACCTCCCTCCCTCTCGGGTTTATCCTGCTGCCTCATCACCATAGTATCTGAGTGCTATCCCGTTAAAATCAATTGCAGTGGCAAAGTCCTTAGTGGACTTCATGGAGTCTAGGTAAAACTCTGGGAGTTTCTTTTTAGTTAGCTTGGTTTGTCACAGGTGGCTTTTGGGGGAGGGAGGGGGGAGGCATCTGTGTGAAACTCACACAGGCAGGGTGATCAGATCACAGCAGCCACATTTCTCACCATGTTCTTCAGGAAATGGTAAACCTACTCAGTTCTTGTTCTGAAGATGCCACGTAATGTTAATGGGTGGAGGGAACACCCCATTCCCCAATGCTGCAGCTATTTTATACAGCATGTGACACATTAATATTGTGGGAGGACATTTAATTTGAATTGATTACCATTTTTTGTAATTGCACATCTGTAATATTGCATATGAGATTTTGCATTCATTTTCCTTGCTTGTTTTTTAAAAATAAGGAAAAGAAAAGACTAAAAGCCTCCCCAGGATGCTCTGGAGTTCACTTGTGACTCTGCCTGTGTGTGTTCAGATTCTTTCTATATGAAATCTGTCCAACCATGTCCAGAGTTAGAACCCAACCTCTCGGCTTGAGACCAGTTTTTAACTGAACCCTGACAGTTATGCTTGTTTTTAAAATACACCCTTGGAACTTACGTTCGTGGGGCCACATTCATTCTTGCTCGTGCAATTTGCACATCTTTTTTCATTCCTGATCTGCTTCATCTCAGGAGGGATTCAGCTGTGGAAGGGAAGGTGGTAACACTTACTCATGGATTCTGCCAGGGGATGGAAGTTTTGCTGGAGGCTGTAGAAGATACCCCATATGGCAGCTGCCTAGACAATGTGCAGAATTGGTATATCCCCTCTTAAACCGTGCTGGCTTGCTGGGCACGCATCAATGGTGGGGAGGTTTGGGGCACCTTGCACTTCTGCAAACCTACTCCTAGTGGAGGCTAAAACTCAAACACCATCAAAACCTCATATGACGGTGGTGGGTCAGGGTGTTGTGGGGGAGGACTGATACAATCCTTGTGCTCATTGTTGGAGTAATAGCTGAAAGAAGGAGATTAGAAATTGAATGCATGAAACCTTTTTCCATTCAGTTCATAGTGTCTGCATGAATTTTCATGGCTGTCATATTCCAGCAGGCCACATCTTTTCTTTTCTGAGATGTGATCGTCACCAGAGCTCTGCCCAGGAGTTATCATTAAGATCCTTCCCTAATGTAACAAAATGATATACAATAAAAACTTGCTATGTTAGTCTTTTGCTTCTAAACTTGAAGCAGTTTGTAGCATCGAAAGGTTTACCTATTACAGCGGAAAGCACAGTTCAGAATAATTGTTTTTTTACCTCTCTTTGGTTTTCATAGATGGCTAGCTACATTTGTTCAATTCAAATTCTTAAAGCTACTGCACTGGTTTTTCACAGGTATAACACAACTGATACCAGTACAGTCATTCCTGATTTACACTATAATAACCGAGATCACAATGAAGCTGATTATCTGACAAAACCTGGAACTTAGCCCCTGGAAGAGATAGCTATGTCCATTAAAGGGTAGAACCTGCCTCAAGGTACAAACTATCTGGAAAAAGTTGGCCTTGGGTAGAAATTAGGATCAGTGTTATCACTTTAACCTTCCAGACTACCTGAAAAATGAGTAATGGATTCATTTATCTATGTGTACAGCAAACGTCTATAAATTCTTCCCTTCTGGGAGGCAACCATGTAGAATGGTAGGAACTGCCCATTATTGAACAGCCTATAGCTCATCTGTGAGGGTTGGTGGCAAGAGAAGGTGCGTGGGCATAGGAACCGACTCCGTAGGTGCTTTGGGGCTCAAGCAGCCACCGAAAAAAATAGAGGGTGCTCAGCACCTGCAGGGCTAGATTAATCTTTTGTGGACCCCGACACTTGGACTGTGGCCCCACCCCCCATTCCATCCATGCTCTGCCCTGAGGCCCTGCCCCCACTCAGCCTCTTCCCCCTCAAGGCTCCACCCGGCATTTGCATTGGGGGGAGGGAGCGGAGAGGAACACGCACCGACTGGCCAAAACAAAAGTCAGCGCCTGTGCGCCTGGGTGCTAATTCTTCCTCCTGTCTTCTCTTCTTCCACCTCCCCCCTGAAACCTCCTCCATACTACGACAGCTCTGCCCAGCACACCTCTATGCCCCCAGCAAAACACACACAAACCTTTGTAGATGGGAACAAGACACTTCCCCTCCTCCAACCCTTGTCCGAGATTCAGCATTCATTCACGTGTTTATGCAGTGCATTCTTTCCTCAGGAGGTATGAGATGCAATGTTGTTAGGGCTGGGTTTGCAACAATAATGAAAATTGCAGTTAAGGAGCATACCTGCCCCACCTTTTTTCCATTATATGTGCTGTAAAAGACAGTTGTGTAGGAAAGTAACCGGGGCACATCTAGGTATGAGGAAATATATATAATCCTCCAACTGCTGTAATAGTATACTGGACTGGCTTCCCCTGAATAGAGTGAGGCTGTTTTATTTGACAAAGGACACATTTCCATGTCACCTAACTTCTTTTGACACTAAATAGAAACATCAATTGAGGTTGAGATTTTCCCAGCACTGCAGGGGATTTAGACAGACAATGTTCCTGAACTCTAGGACAACCTGGAATCTTGAGATCCACAAACAAGCAATGAATGTATTTGCTCTCCAAAATAATATTTTAAAATAGACTATCACAGCGACAAGTTCGTTCATGGTGTGTACTTGTGTTACTGTCTAATATTACCATGTCTAGGATGATGGAAGACACTCAGACTGCATTCATGTGTTGTCCTAGGTGGATGGGAAGCATTATCACACCTTGTTCTACATATTTTGTTCAATTAACTTCCCTGCTGCTTGTTTCTCCAATTATGGGCCAGATTTATACAGAAGCTTCAGTCCAGCCTGGCTTTTCTGTGGAAAACATTTACACCTGCAAAAAGTGTATCTGTGGTCCCTGCACTTAGTTGTGGGATCAAAGCCACCTACCATCTATAATATGTCTTTTAAATGCTTGATAGGAGGATTAAATTAGGAATTTTGCCATCTAAATTGTAGGATTTGGGTCCATACTAAATTGTATGTTCCAAAATGCAAATGCACATTTTCTGGGTACTAATTGCATATGCATACACTCACACACAAAAGAGATGGCAGCCTTTAACAACTTGACTGTATGTAAGAATACTAACTAGGAGTAATTACAAATCAGGATACACAAAATATAACAATTTGTGAAATTCATGGTTAGAAGACCATACAAAAGAATTATATATCCTGTACATACAAACTGCATTGAAATAACTAAAACTAATATGCCAGTAGCATCAAACCCAATCCACTGAGACTGGAACAGGTGGAGAGGGTAAGATATGAAAGTGAACAACAACCTCCAAAAAGGTTCCAATGAGGCTGGTGTGACAGATCATTAGTGACCTCTCCTGAAAAGATTTGCCAAATCTTCTAGGCAATCTAACCTATATTCAGTCTTGGGTGTCCAGAGCTGGATCCAAAGCCCATTGAGGTCAATGGGAATCTTTCCATTGACTTCAAAGACCTTTGGATCAAGTCCACATATTGCTAAACATTATTACCCATCATATCATTTTCCTTGTGATGTCACTATCTCCAGTTTGGCAATAATCAATCTTTACCTCTTTTGCACAACTTTCCTTTTATCTGTGCACTGTAGATGTGCCTACAGTTGGAGTGTACCTGGAAGCCTTTGCCCCTCTCTTCTATGTACATTTAACATTTTGTCCTACAGACAGAATTTGCCACGTCCTCATACTAAGCATTTGCTCTATTTATTGTCTTTCTCTTCACTCTTTGGAGAAGTCTATTTAACAATTAACAACTTTTACCATGACTTTGTTTGAAATAGCTCTGGCAGGTAGACTTAGGAGGTGGGTTTCAATCCAGCTCCCACTGAGATCAATGGCAAAACTCTTATTGCTGTTCTCTGGGAGCAGATTCAGGCCCTAATCTGCAATGGATGGCTGTAACAAACCATCCACCTCAAAATTATTATTTATATATTTGTTTTTGTAGCTGCTGGGTGTCTCATTGTGTTAGACACTGAACAAACACATAGGACGAGAGAGCTTCTGTCCTGAAGAGCTTACCGTCTAAATAGGCAAGACTGACCAAAAATGGGAGAAATTAAGTATTATCCCCATTTTACAGATGGGAAAGTGAGGTACAGAGAAACTAAATTACTTACCCAAGATCACACAGAAATAGAAGGGTAGAGTTGGAAAGAGAATCCAGATCTCCTGAGTCCCAGGACAGTGCTATGAATACAAGAGCAACTCCCCTATCTTGAATCCCATTCAGGAAAACACGTAAGAATGTGCTTGAACTTAAGCATCTTCTAGTTAATCCCGTGCTTAGGAATCTTCCTGAAAAGGGATGTGTTTATAAATATGGTCAGTATATTTTTCTTAAAATCTGCTTGCTGTATATAGAATTATATGTAATGGACTTATTATACTATCGAGAAATGCAATAGTAAGATATAACCATGGGTTATATATATATTGGGTTGAATTCTATTGGCTTTTGTTGGGTTTGCTGTTTTTATTGTAATTTGGGCTGGTGCTCCTAATGCTTTGAATAGGCATTCTTTTTATTTTTGTGTATAAATAAAATATAAATGACAAATAATTATTTGTATATAATTTTTAGGAAATGTGATTTTTGTTGGAGTAAATTCAGAGCTATAGTTATAAATTGAGGGAGAAAATAATTGCCACAGGATTTATTTCTTTATATGTGTATTAGTATTTGACAGGGGAATGGCTTCTATCCATCCAGAAAAAACATACAGACCCATTAGCCTTGCAAAATCAGAATGATAGTTAATAGAGATTTGTAAGCCTTTGAAAAGGTGCACTGGCACTATTCTTGGCACACTCCAATGGGCTTTAAAGAACATTAATAAAAGGATAATGTCAATGCATAGCAGCAGGGACCTGATCCAACTCTCCCACTGATATCAGTGGGTGCTGTATCAGGCCCAAGAACAATAACTGGCTAAATCCTGAGGTTTCCTGACAGATGAGAATGGGTTTGTATCTATATGTGATTTTGGAACAATATTAAATGGGAATAATTTCTAGTGAAAACAGAATGTATGCAAGATTGAGTAAACATAAGGGTCAAACTCCCACCAAAGCATATGGAAAATCTATGATATACCTATAATCATCTGTCAGTTCCACCAGTGGCCTGAGATGAACAGTTAAGAGACTCCACAATAGCATAATAACCCTCAGGAATAAAAACACACAGTGACGTAAGAGTCATACGTAGCAGGTACTTAAATCTGAACACATGGATTAGAAATTCAATAAATCGAAAGCAAGATAAGGACTTAAAAATCTAGCTGAAATAATAATTAAATGGTGAAGCTGCATATTTCAACACCTTAACAGAGAGCTGCATTCACTCAAAATGGATACTTGCCATTCAGTTTTCTTGTTTTTGTATAAAACACATGCTCACCTCATAACCCCTGAGAGCATGTACACTTTTAGCACACAGTCAGTTAACTATTTGATGGCTATGAAAGGCAGCAATTCACAAGCAACCTCTTAATACACCAGTATCATCTTAAACCAAAACTCCTTCCTAATGACGGGCCTGATTTTACTGCCATTTCAATCAGTGGGAATTTTCCAGTTGACTTCAATTGGAATCATGTAAAGAACCACTAATGTAGAGGATTAACTAGGGATTGCTTAGTTTTTAAAATATTAGTGCTACAGATTTACCATTAGGTTAATGATGTCACAGTTGTTTAATTCTGATTGACTGTGAATGTGTATTTACTTGGCAGCTGGGCTATGGTTTGATCTGCATACAGTACATCAGAGAAAGGAAATGGAATTTCATGTTGCCTCAGCTGAGAATCTTGATGGATAACGTAGATAGATTAATGAAATTACTGTTTTTGTGCACTTCATTAATTATACTACGTATACTGAGTTGTGAGGCTTTGCCTTACTTAAACATTGCTATTTTAAGTACCATCTACTTACTTGTAAGCTTTAGCTACAGTATTATTCTAGAGGACTTTGATGGTTCAATTGTTTGATTATAATATACCAGGAAAAGGAATTGCCAGCACAGTAACAAGAATATTTTATCTCACTTTTCTTCTTTAAAGGAAAGTGAAAGGGTAGTTTTGAAGATAAAATAATTTGGCTTGTATTGATATGAAACGTTAACTATTTACTGTTCATGCTTTGCAAGGAACCCTTGCAACTTATTTAAAAATAAATTTAAAATACACTCAAACATAATGTATATAATAAGTAACCACAGAACTGATGCAGAGGAAAAACTCAAGAATGTAATGCAAAAACCCACTGTAATGCAATGATTTTTGTTAGCAATTTTGCTCACAAAAATATAATCCTGTGTTATTTAAAAGTAAACAGAAAGATTAATTTTCATCATAAAAATGATCTGCATCATTTGCCACAGCATGCTTTGCTGTATATCCTTCATGCTCAGAAGCACTTCTTACAACATATAAATAGGAAGGGCCCAACTCTACCCTCATTTATATTGGGGCAGATAAACTCATGCTACTGAAGGTAGAATCAGGCCTTAGACTTGGTTTTACATGTAAAGTTTTGATTAAAATTGGCATTTTTTTGCATCTTATATCTTATTAAGGCTAGATCCGAATTTAGACTATGCACCTGCGCAAGGGAGAAAAATGAGTAACTCCCTGCCCCTTTACATGCCCTATCCTGATCTTGGGTCCAGACACTTAGGAGAAAGCAAGGTTACTACCTGCTCACTTCCTCCCTAAAGCTGGTAGATGGGGAGTAGTTGGGAAAGGGCACGGAATTAGTAGGGAGGGGGGGTGGGAATGCATAGAGACTTAGCTCCACTCTCTCTCTTGTGGGTCAGAATAGCTGAGCCAGCATAGGGCTGGCTGGGAATAGGCTGATAGTAGAGCTGATTACATAATAAAAAAGCACTCAAACATTTTTGTGAAGATTGCTTGAAAATTTTCATAAAATAAAGTTCATCAAATTTTTGAAATGGTTTGTCCGCTCTATTAACTGGTTGAAAAAACAGCAATGTATTTTTCAGGGTTTTTTTTTTTTTTTTTAATCCAAAGAGAAAAATTGGTCAAACTTTTAATAAAGAACAAATTTTCAACCAGCTCTTGCTACCAGTTATCATCCCACCAATGCAGAGGGGGGTGCAGGTAGGGAATTGTGCATTAGAGGGGTGTAACTGACACTGCCTCCTAAGGCTAATGCTAAGGTGAGGCAGTTCCACACTACCCCTTGCCTAATAGCAGAATCTAGCCCCTTATCTTTTAAACACTGCCATGGTTGAAAGAAGGAGCAGAAAACATTCTTGTCACAGGAATCTCCTGCAAAAGTAATGAATATGTCCAAAGATTAACTGGAAGATAAACAGTTAATGTTATTAAAATGTTATTAAAATGCACATGTTATTAAAATGAGCATTTCTGCTTTTTCTGTAGTGATTGGTCTCATACTGATGAAAAGTGACTGTATTTTTGAGACTAAGATTGGGGACTCCATATCAGAGATCAATAGACCAATAACAATCCTGCTGCAACCTAGCACAAGACATCAAAGAAGAATTTTGCTGTTTAAACATTAAACATTTTGTTTAAATATTAAACAGGGAGGCTCCTTGATTGCTAAAACACCATTAAGCAGAATGGAGGCCAGTCTGTAGTCTCTGATTTTGGGTCCATATAGCATGTTACCAACAATGTCATTTCCCAATGGTACAGTGATGTAAATGAGTAGCAAGTACTTAAGGAATGCTGACTGGGAAAAACAACAACAAACCTCCCACCTTTGTCAGTGTTGCTACAAGCAGAATGCGTGCACTTTTCATTCAAGAAATGTAAAGTAT
Source organism: Trachemys scripta elegans (assembly GCF_013100865.1). Classification (NCBI taxonomy): domain Eukaryota; kingdom Metazoa; phylum Chordata; order Testudines; family Emydidae; genus Trachemys; species Trachemys scripta. The sequence continues at coordinate 232,667,815 of NC_048298.1, forward strand.
GGAGTTAGTTGTTGTACCTCCTGCCACAAAAGTGATCTTGTGACATTTGAAACATTCCTTGAATAGTTACTACCGGGTGAATGCTGCAAAACAGTTTTTGTTAATACACCTGCACATTTTTACATGAATTTGCCTAACTTTATAAATAAATTAATGGAGATATCCCATCTCCTAGAGCTGGAAGGGACCTTGAAAGGTCATTGACTCCAGCCCCCTGCCTTCACTAGCAGGACCAAGTACTGATTTTTGCCCCAGATCCTTAAGTGGCCCCCTCAAGGATTGAGCTCACAACACTGGGCTTAGCAGGCCAATGCTCAAACCACTGAGCTATCCCTCTCCTCCTTTACTGTGCTTCTCCTTTGTGTTCCTCTTCTGGGTGAAATTCACCCCTGGCACTCTGGAACCCTACAAGGCTCTCTGTGTCATTTAAAAAGAGCGGTGAAATGAAGTGGTGTCCCAGGGCTGTCTACACATGACAGGACAAATGGCCTCTGTACCAGCCTGGCACAGGATGATGTGAAACGTTGTGACGGGGGCAGGTCATTGGTGTTGGATCAGTGTTTACCCAGATACAGTTACCCCAGTATCCCATTCACCTGTTGCTCAGGAGATGGGACTGCCCATAATTTGGAATTGCAATCACAATCATAGGGATGACTGCTCAGCAGCGCCAGGCACAAACCTGAGACAAAAATGTACTTATTGGGTTATTGTAGCTCCTGTCATCTCACACTTCAACTGATCAGGTTTCCACATATCTATTCAAGTGACATCATCATAGGACCTAATCACATCAGCCATACCATCAGGGGCTCGTTCACCTGCACATCTACCAATGTGATATATGCCATCATGTGCCCGCAATGCCCCTCTGCCATGTACATTGGCCAAACCGGACAGTCTCTACGCAAAAGAATTAATGGACACAAATCTGACATCAGGAATCAAAATACTCAAAAACCAGTGGGAGAACACTTTAACCTGTCTGGTCATTCAGTGACAGACCTGCGGGTGGCTATATTACAACAGAAAAACTTCAAAAACAGACTCCAACGAGAGACTGCTGAGCTAGAATTGATATGCAAACTAGACACAATCAACTCCGGTTTAAATAAGGGCTGGGAATGGCTGAGCCATTACAAACATTGAATCTATCTCCCCTTGTAAGTATTCTCACACTTCTTATCAAACTGTCTGTACTGGGCTAGCTTGATTATCACTTCAAAAGTTTTTTTTCTCTTAATTAATTGACCTCTCAGAGTTGGTAAGACAGCTCCCACCTGTTTATGCTCTCTGTATGTGTGTATATATATCTCCTCAATATATGTTCCATTCTATATGCATCCGAAGAAGTGGGCTGTAGTCCACGAAAGCTTATGCTCTAATAAATTTGTTAGTCTCTAAGGTGCCACAAGTACTCCTGTTCTTCTTTCAACTGATCAATTATGCATTCTTTGAACAGGCAATGGGACTACTCACATGCACAAATATTTGCAGGATCAAGGCCTTAGATGTATCAATCTAATAAATGAAATTTAGCTATAGATTATAGAAACTACATGTGAGCAACACTATCCAAAGTAATGTATCAAGGTGAACTATAATAAAAAAACAAAAGGTAAACAAATCTAAACCCTTTCCTCTCCACAATGCATATTCACATTGTTTAGTGTTCAAATTCTATGGAAGAGGTTATTTTTGCCTCTTCTGAAAACCTACATCAGCTATCAATGTCAATTATCCCTTTCCTCACTAGACATCTCAGTTACGCATACCATGAGCACGTTTTCCCAGAATTTCAATCACTTCCTCTTGGCTGCTGAAGTGAAATAAGAACCAGACAAGATTGTCCTCTTTACCTGCGGTGACCTGAATGCTTTGTTCCACTATAGAAATTATTTTTTATTATATTTTATCTTAATAGTGTGTTATTATTGGAAACAAAACTTTGATTTTAAGAGTCTTGTGATTGTTTAAAAAAGCAGTGTGAGACAAAGGTTGTGCTGTAACTGTAAATTTATTGCTATATATTATCTTTATAGCAGTCAGCTTTAGCAATTACTGTAGTTCTTGTTGCAAAACAGTTTCAATCATATAACACTCTGCTTTCAAGTGCTGATAACTTTCAGAATTATCCACCTACTTTGCTGAAATGTTCCAGGTGTAGTCTGTTCAGCTGCAATTTTCTTTTGGATATTTTGAGCAAAATCCTTTAATCTCTTTTTAAGTTATGGATGAAAGAGGGACAAAACTTATACTTTTACTCTTAATAAGGAATATATGCTTTACTATCTTTTGGAGTGAAGGATATCAACTGTATGAAATTAAAAATCACCTTTGAATACAGCGGGTCAGAAAACTTTCATGAGAAAAAAATTTCAATAGTAAATGGAAAAGAAACCAGAATTTAATGAAAAATGTTTTCCATTCTTTTATTAGTTTTATAGATGGTTGGAAAATTGCTGTCAAAATGTTGATGGAAAAGGGGGACAAATATTCATAAAAAAGTTCATGAAATTGTTTTCCAGTTAGCTGCAGCTTGTTGCTTTTTTTAAACAGGATTATAAATCCTAGCCATATAAATATCAGACACAATGCAATAATCATTAGAACAGTGAACTTTGGTTTAGAGAAACATTATACAGTAATATAAACATTTTATCTCCCTATTTAATGGGGTGCTCCATGTTACAGCTGCAGTTTCGATCACATTATCAATGGGCATCTATTAAGGTTTTAACAGGGCCTATAAAAATTCCATCTTCTTTGAGACTTCATTGCACATTAGCCTTTTCAAACCTGGCTGACAAAGGGGTGGCTACTGTTAGGCTACTACTGGGACAATTTACACGAGGGACATTGCAAATGTACTACTGAAACATACACAACGATACTGTCCAGAAAAATGCTTTAAGGTTAGGAGAAAATTATACATGCAAATAAAATGGAAGATCATGTGGTTTTAGGGTCTCTCTGAAAATATGACTGAATTCTACAATATTGTGATCAATCTCTCTTTTTAAATGTTTATCTTTTGCCACAGTGAAAAAAGAGTAAGCACAATGTTAACAAGTGACTATCTTTTTTCATTGTAAAGATAAAGTCAGCTTGATAATAATCCATCCTTTTAAATCAAAACCTCGATCTATACTCCACCAACAGGTGGCTGATATTTTTCCAAACTTTGAAGAAAAGAAAATGTCAACAAAATAGGTCACACACAAATGTGGCCATTTCTTTTAAGCAGCTCTACTTGTATCTAAGAGAAAGAATGATCCAGTGCTTAGGGTGCTAGTGTGGTACTCAGAATTGGAGGGTTCCCGACTCTACTTTGCCACATGTGACCTTGGGAAAGTCATTTAGTTTTTCTGTGCCTCACTTCCCCATTGGGGAGTGATAGTACTGTAGTACCACACAGGGGTGTGCTGAGGATACATTAAAGATTTAAAAATGTTATGTGAATAGAGGGCATTTTTTTTTGTTTTTTCCCCCCCTCTGTGCAGAGATGTTTGACAGGTAGGTGTGGACACCATCTCCTTACCACAGCTTTTTCAAGGAAGTTTGTTAAGATACTGCTCCAACTGATGTAATGTGCTGAAGCCACAGAAACATAGATCCATCTGGCTCGATAATGTTGCTTGGGTGTGGCAAGCTTCATTTGTAGGCTGGGCCTTTTTTCCTACAAATGGCCAAATGGACAGAGGTATTTCCTGGCATTGCACAGTCTTTTCTTTCTGTATCCGTGTTTCCTTCCAGGGAGAGTTCCTTAGTATGAACAGTACTCAGCAGTCCCTCTCTTAATTCAGGGACCCTAATACAAGAGACAAAAGCAACACTAAGGGCTTCTTGCAGAAGGTTACCAAACTCAACATATAGTTGGAATGTTTGCAGACTGGCTAGAAATTCAGACATATTTTTTCCTTCCATTTGATTTTCTAGATGATACATAGCTTTCATCTAAAAAACCTTGGTTTTGATACATCATGGCCAAAAAATTCAAATTTGGGTACCCAGTGATATGCTCTTAAATCTATTAGAAACTTAAGTACAATGGCCAAACTTTGAAAGATGTTGAAATTATTGAGAGCTGCCAGGATTCAATTCTGCTTTTTATTTAGGATCTTCACTCCATCTCCCCCAGATCCTATGAAAAACAAAGTATTTAAACATGGCAAAAGTAATTTCCCCCATCACTGTTAGGAAGAAAAGAGCTGTTACTGCTCTCTTTGGTGGTATTTGCATTAAACTACTATTAAGAGCAAGAGAATACCAGATTGTGCATGATGACGTTTCTATTGGTCTGAGTTTTGAAATACTACATTACTCATTAGTGGGGAAGCCAGAAGAAAGTTATGCTGATTATCCCAGTAAGCCTCAGTAAAAAATGTATTCATACTATTTGAGGAAATCCTGGCCTCTTTGAAGTCAATGGCAAATCTCTTTGAAGTTCATGGCCTTCAGTGAGGACCATATTTTACCTGTGTTCTGTATATGCAATACATATTTTCAGATCTTTTAAAATATATTGTAGTGAGTTACAAGACTACATTGGGACTATTTTTGCAACTATCCACCTGTAAAGCCAAATGTCTTAGGTTCCCCACTTTGCAAATGTGCCTATGTATGTGCTTTACTTTAAGCACATGAGTAGTAAAGTTATGTTACAATTCAGCACATGCATACATGTCTGCAGGATCAGGCCCAGTTACCATGAGTCAGACTGTACAGGACTCAAACATAGTCATGTAAACCTCTAAAATAGCCGCGGGTAGCTTGTTTTTCATACATAATACATGTATGTCACTGTCTTAAGATCTTAAGACCTTGGGACCTTCCAGGGTTAGGATCAAATGGCAGATGTTCTACTAGGAGGCTAGACGTCTCTCCTTTCAAGCATTATGGGGGCCAGAAGACATCACCAAGGCGGGGACGGGGGGCATGACTGAATACGTTCTGTCTTGGGCCTTGGGTCAGTATAATTTTTTTTTTGAGGGGGAGGGGTTCCACATTTCCCTGGCTGGTTTCTCATCGCTGGCAGATGAGGGAAGGCTGGGAGAAGCTCGGAGTGTTGGTATAAATAGGAGGAAGCCTAGTGGGCACAGTGCAGGTGAGGTGGTCCCAGGAGGAGGAATCAGTGGCAGGATCCTGGGGCAGGTGGCAGAAGGGTGCCATAAATGCAGCGGCTGGGGTGGGTCTCTGCCATGCGGCGCGCACAGATCGGACTGTCTAGCGGCTCCCCACTGTCCCCAAACCGAGCTTTTGGGCGCTTTCTTTCCTGCCCAGCAAGATGCGGAGAGCCGGGGCTGGCTATTTCCTGGGCCCAGCCGCACCTCGCTGGCTGCCGCGCCGGGAGCGGGCTGGCTCCCTGGGAGCCGGCGGCAGGTGCGCGGTGGCAGCCAGCGCCCTTGCGCCCGGGGCGGCTGCCGAGGGGCGTTGCCGGGGCGAGCGCGGGGCTGGCCCTGGGGCAGAGGCAGGCGGCCGGGGGAGGCGGAGGCTGGGGGATGAAGGGGTACGCGGGGCGGCCCGGGCAGGGGCCCAGGTGAGCAGCAAGGGGCAGCGGGAGCGGGGCGGGGCGCATCCAGAGCCCGGGGAGCGAGGCTTGGCACGTCCCCGGGAGCGGGGCAGCAGCGGGGCTCGGCCCGGCAGAGGGGATCATGCTCTGAGTGGCGGTGGGGGACCCTGACAAGCCGCGCCATGGGCTGCCGCTGCCCCCGGCTGCCTGCCGGGCCCCTTGTCCTCCTCCTCGCCTGGCTCCTGGAGCCCGGAGCGGTCTCTGCCTTCTCCGAAGCCGCGATGAGCACCGCCAGCCTCGACCCTGGCAGCTCAGGGACTCTGCAGCCGCCGAGCGGGACCCCCTTAGAGGAGACCCGGCTCCATGTCTTCACCCTGGACTATCCGCACGTGCAGATCCCCTTCGAGATCACCCTCTGGATCCTGCTGGCTTCCCTGGCCAAGATCGGTGAGTGCCCCCGGCCCGGCCCGGCCGCGCGCCTTGGGGCTGGCACCGATGGGGAGGCAGAGGCTGGGCGACTGCCCCTGAGTGCAGCGGAGCTGTGTGAGCTAAAGGGAGCTTGGGTGGGAGCCCACTCGTTGGGCGGGTGGGGGCAGTGCCCAGTGCACTTCACCGGCGGGGGACAGCTGCCTGCAGGAGCTTTACAAGTGTGGCAAAGGGAGAGCCTTGCAATGCACGCTTTGCCTGTTTATTTCACTGTTAAAAACAGGGCAAATATATGGGTAGATAATGTGCCCCTCCCTGTCTATTTATACACCGAGGGGTAGTGAGAATGCGGATACATAAGGCTACTTCTCACTCAGAGTTCTACTGCTGTTCAGAAATCCCTGAAAAGCAGAGAAAATCCCCAAATTATGTCTTCATTTATACATGTACGCCCTAATTGTTCATTGGGCAAACACCCACCTAGATTCTGGATTTTAACTTAACAGTGGCTTTCACTATGACCCTGCTTGGTTTTTTAAGACAAACAGTGAATAACATTGATTTACTAAAATAGACGCAAGTCACTGTGAATTACCTTTCAGTGTGATAAGTTCAGTGAAAACTCCTCAGATGAAAGATAAGGTGGGTGAGATAATATCTTTTATTGAACCAGAGTCTGTTGGTGAGCGAGACAAACTTTGTAGCTCTTCTTCAGGTATGGGAAAGGGCTCAGAGTGTCACAGTTAAATACAAGGTGAAACAGATTGTTTAGCATATTTAAGGAACTTTTCCAAGTGAAATGTCCCTTTTACATCCCTTCATGGGTAAAATGCAAAAGGTCCGGAAAGGCAGTTAGTGGATTATACATTGTTGCAGTTAATCATAAATCCAGCATCTCTTCCAGTCCTTGATTGGTAGTGTCTAGCAAAGTTATGAATGAAACCCCAGGCTCATATTTTGAAGGTGTTGTGAAGATTTCCTTTGAAAATGAGGACTGATAGGTCAGGTACAGAGTGGTAGCTGACTTTTAGAGTTACTGACAAGTGACCATTAGGGGGATTTTCTTCTATTGCTTAGTGATGTAATTTGAAGCCTTTGGCATGATTTAGCAAAAATTTTTTTGCTTCTTCAAGAGAAACAGTATGAACGAGAACATTAGATTGAATTACCATTAGAAAATGTCCCTCATAATAGGCCTAAACAAAATGTAAAGCTCAAAGCATTTGGTTGCAAAATATTAAAAATGTAGCACTAAAAAACTTACAGTTTCATTCATCCTTCTGTGTATACATGAAACACATTCCCTAGAGTCTCTAGATACATATTTACAAGAACAGTTTATGAACACTATTCCTTTCCATAAAATATTACAGTACATAATGGTAGGCAATTATATAATTTATCTTTAATAAAGAATTTCAGCTAAAGAAAATTTATGGCAAGGGACTGATGGAAAGCAAACAAACATGTTAATCAATGTGGATTAAGCCTCCTCTTAGTATTTTTTTTTTTTTTTTTTTACCACTCAGCTATGTCCTGTGAATAGTTCCTGAAAGATGAGAAACACTGAGTGGTTAGAAAGGTCATTCATTCTTTGATGTGGGAAAAGTTTGTATTGCATAGTTCCATGGTGTTGTGTTCTCTTTATTAGGGAAATATATTTTTGTTTTTGAATTAACTGTTCTATTTCTTGTTACAATAAAATATGAAAACTAAAACCTTGTAACAGAGTGATCTGGAAAACAAAGGATTTTAGGAATTGTGTAAAAATCAGTAAGACTATGTATAAATGATGAAATTCTTTTTAACTAAGTTTCTTTCTAAGCAGTCCTTGAGAATCTTAGTCTTGAAGAACCTGCTTTGAGGAATAAATGGGAAAACATACCATTACCATGTTTGTTTGACTTCAAATGCCTTTTTTTGTATCACACATTTCACTGAAAACTATGAATACATTCATGTGGATAACTACTTATTGAGCCAAATTAGCTATCATTCTGCTTAGTAGCCATATAGCTCTGCTCCTGCAAATACTTAAAGCATGGGCTTAACTTTAAGCATAGTCTCCTTGACTTGAACAGAGCTACTGCAATTACATCAGTTGAGGTTCTGTCCAATGGGTTAACCTCAAGCATGTACATAAAGGTTTGCAGGTTCAGGGTCTATATATTTAATTTTGATATATAGAGCACCAATGTATTACAACTAATCGCCTGATATAAACATATGCCATTTGTTTTGTATCCATCTCTCCTCATTTAAAAGAGTACTGTAAAGTTGATTTAGGCCAAAATTTAGATTTTGTAATAAAAAGTCTTGCAGAAGCTAAGACCAATGGAAATATTTCTGTGATTGTTTTTATAATTCCAATGATGTCATTTTAAAAACATAAATATTCTGGTGGACTGTTTGCAGTGCTTTGTTAATGCTTAAGACTCCAGAAGGTGAAAAAGATAAATGCAATGCAAAAAGTAAACAAACTGCATAAACTGTGAGGAGTAAAGTAGATTTTAAAAACTTTTTCAGATGTAATAATCTAAAGCATTATCAGTAATACAGAACATTGCTTTATTAAAAAAATGCACTAAACAATAAGACCCTTTCAAAAATTACTCAAGCGCATAGGATATGATCAAATTTCATAACCTCCCATTGCATATGAACAGAACTTCATGAACCTGAAGGCCAAGTATATTTAAATGTGCTGTAATTACTAGAGCTGGTCAGAATATTTTTGACTATATGTAGTGTTGTCAAAATATGCAGTTTTGTTGTAGCCAAAATGCTACGCAGAGAACTTGTCGATCTCATCAGTGTTTTCATCTGGAAGGTTTCAGAGGGCCTGGGTGGCATCTGGTCACTGTAGATCAGAAAGAGTAAGAGAACACATAATCTAAAATCTGAGCTTTCTGAGTGAAAAATGGGAATTTTGACACAATGCTGTTTCACAAAGGTTTTTGTTTTCTTCCATCGCAGAATGAAAACAATGGTCTTTTTCAAAATAATTTTTTAAACTATTGATATTACCAAAATGTTTCAGTTTTTATGAGCAATTCCATGCATTTAAAAAATCAGATTTTTTTAATCAAATGTGTTATTGAAATGGTTTTCAAAAGTTTTAATTTTAGAGAGTCTATTTCAGTAAGGCATTTGATACTTTTTCTGATAAACGTTTTGAAACATTCCTGAAGAAAATTCATGACAAATTAAAAAATAAAACAAAACAGAAAAATGCATACACTTTGAACTCTCGGCAATTAAAACAACTTCTACCTTTCAATTTTTTCATGAAATTAGCTTTTTCATGTCCCACCAGCTTTACTTTGTATTAATAATAACTACAGGATTGGGCCTAAGGGGTAAAATTTCCAAAAGTGGGCTAGAGAAAGTGTGAGAATGACTCCGTAGCCTAGTGGTCAGTGCATTCACCTGGGAGAGCAGGTTCCAGTCCCTGCTCCAATGAATATTTAAATATTTTATACAAAGTGGGCCTATGAAGTCATTCTCTATGGCCCAAAGAATACTTAATTATTTATACCCAGTGGAACAGCTTCCAGAGGAGAAATTGAGAGAGCACCATCCCAAATAGCTCTATAACTCAGTTATTAAGGCATTTCTGAGGGAGATCTGGCTTCAAATCTCTGCTTCAAATTAGACAGGGTGGGGATTTCTAACCACTAGGGGAGCCTCCTTTTGGATGTCTTTTGTGGGGTGTAGGTGTGCTCTAAGAATGCCTACTGGATTGGGCCCCACAGGCAGGCTAGACAGGGGAATGCTTAGTTTGAAAATCTGCCAGAGTTTAGCTGTTGAGCAGATTTGCAGTGGTAGGACTTCAGTGACTTTACACATTTGCACCAGCAGAAATTTAGGCACCTCCAGGGTTAATTAGCTGAGCAGAGGTTTTGAAGATCTAAAGTTTGGACTTGGGCATCTGAAGTGGCAGTTAGGCACCTCAGTCCCTTTTTGGATCTTGACGGTCACTTTTGGAAATGGATCTTAGGCTCCTAAGTCACTTGGTCACTTTTGTAAATGTTACCCACATCTCCTTTAACCAGTTTTCAATATTTTAAGTGGCAGTAATAGCAGTATCACTAAGACTTGGACTTTTCATTAATTAAAGTCTTTTTTTTCCAGTGCTGACATACTGAGGTGCAGTTTCCATTGTCTTCTGCTAGTTTCAGTAAACCTAGCTCAATGTCTTTGTATACACAGTACAATATATTTCCACTTACTGTGCCTGTGAAAATACAGATGCACAATAAAAGGTAATTCATGAAAGCTAGGAATTGCCGGCTCTCCACCCTGCAGCAATAAAGGCATAGTTGTGATTTTATATTACCTGTGCAGAATCCAGGTGTCAGAAAGAAAATTTTTGATTCAGTTGATCACGACAAGTATGCAGGGCTATAACTAGCAGGAAAAATTGAAATCCTTCTGGGAGGAGCAAGCTCCAGAAACTTGTGAAATTTGACTGTAGGGGTCAGGTGAGATTTCACTCTCTTTATTGGAAAGTTTGGTCTTCTGTCATGGCAGAAACCAGTACGAAGCATGACAATTCAACATGGAACTGATTGGAAGGTGCAAAGCACCACCTATGGTCCCCAATGGCTCATTCTCATGTCCCTTAAAGCCCTCACCTGTTGTGACCAAGCAGCAAACTGGAGGTGTCCTACTGCAGGTTATACTGAGTGGGTTTGACAGCTCTTCCACATTCATTCAGATTCTTATTCTTGAAATTAAAAAAAAAAAATCTGAATTGACGTGAGCTAGATATATTTTGGAGGGCAAATTTGCTATATTGGTACCCTGTAACAGAAAAAAATAATTATGCTTGTGCCCTTTTAGTTTAAAAATATCTTTATGGTGTATAATAAAAAAGGCCTGTAAGGTTTTTGTTTGTAGTTTTTTTCTGTTTGCTTTTTACACGAGAAATTCAGACATGGGGCTTGTCTAGACGCACAGTTAGTGGTGTTTGAAATGGGAGTAGATCAAAGTGCACTAGGGAACTTATAGTTCATGGTACCAAGATCCATACAGATACTTAGCTTGTAGTGTGCTAGCGTGACTTAGATTTACACCCCAGCTTGCCACACATTCACTATTCATCTACCCACACCCTTTGTCTACCCTGGACGACTCTATGAGGACCAGAAAACTAGTGAAATATGCCACAAAATCAAAAGTTGGGCAACTGAGGCCTGGTGTGCACAAAGTTTTTGTACCAAATTAACTATTTTGTTTGTGGGTGTGAGTTTTACTGAAATAGTTAAATCAGTACCATCTGGAGTAGAGATGTGGTTATGTCTCTATAAAGGCATCTAAGGCCTGGTGTACAGAAGGAAATTTGGTTGGTATAGTTGCTCAGGGGTATGAAAATTCTATACCTCGAGTGATGCAATTAAACCAACCTAACATCTGGTGTAGACAGTGCTAGGTTGACAGGAGAATTCTCCTGTTGACCTAGCTGCCACCTCTTGGGGAGGTGGATTCCCTATGCTGATGGGAGAACCTCCCCGTTAGCATAGGTAGTGTCTTCACTGAAGTCATTAGACAAGTGTAGACAAGCCCTTATACTGGTTTAGCTTATTCCCCTTCCTGTATGGGAATAGCTATAGAAATATAGCCCTTTATCCCAGTGTAACTATACCCACATTAGGGGGCTTGTACTGGTTTAACTATACTAATATAGTGAAATTGGTACAATTTGTGTGTGTAAATACTTGTCTGAGAGGGGAAGGGATTTAGAGTCAGGCTGTTTAAAAAGTTGTGTGTATGTTAACAGCCATTAAACGTCAGTGACTGAAGAACACTTTCTTGATGTATTTGTTAAAGATTCAACTTCTCCATCCCGTGCATTAAGAATGAGAGGGGCTACCTAAAGAGCCCTGAGTCCTCAACAGATCCTCCAGCGAAGCCAAGTCTGATCAGATTTGACATTCTTGATATTTTGGAGGAAAAATGAAACAGAAGAAATACACTTGCAAGGGGAAAAAAACTATTTTCTAAATAGAATGAGTCATAAGCACTGACTCCGTGGGTGCTCTGTGGATGGAGCACCCATAGGAAAAAAATAGTGGGTGATCAGCACCCACCAGCAGCCCCACGGATCAGCTCCCTCCCCATCACTTCCCACCCACCACGATCAGCTGTTCAGCAGGTTGCAGGAGGCACTGGGGGAGAGAGGGAAGACAGAGCGGGGGTAGAAAGAGGTGGGGCTGGGGCAGAGCAGGGGCAGGAAGAGGCAGGGAAGGAGTGGAGGCTTGGGGAAAGGGATTGGAGTGGGTGGGGGGTCGGGTGGAATGGGGGTGGGGTGGGGATGGGGATGCAGCCCCTAAAGCCCTACCTTAATCTGGCCCTGCCCTATAGGTTATAGAACCTTTAGGTCACCACTGAAAATCTCTTCCAAGAATTTTTCTATGTATTTGTACAGCAAACAGCACACTGGGTGTTCAGTAGAATTGTGAAATAATGAGGCACTAAGGCCCAGATTTTAAGAATTGTGAATGCAAAATGTTAAGTGGCTTCTTGCCTAATTAGAGTGCACAATTACCACAACTGTGTGCACAGCCATGGTAAACTTGTGCACAAATGTCAAGTCAGATCTCTTACCGCTCATTTATGTGTGTATTTACTGCATGGTCTGGATTTGCCTGGTGAATGGGTAGGTTGGGAGATGATATCAAATCTACATATCTGCCAAACAGGACCTGTATTCTATCCCCACCTCTTGCTGCACAATGAGATTATGTGTGTTTGTTTTCTGCTTTTCTGAATGTTTCTTTGAAGTGAAAATAAAGTTATCATGTGATTATTATTTTTTTAGTATAAAGAATACAACAACATAATTTGCTTGTAGATTCTGGAGAAGTAACTATTTTACTTTCTTGTGTTTTGAACTCCCCTTGAAGGCTTTCATCTCTATTACAAGTTGCCCTCCATCGTGCCTGAGAGCTGCCTCCTTATTGTGGTTGGATTACTACTGGGTGGAATTATTTTTGGAGCCGAGGAAAAGTCCCCACCTGCAATGAAGAGCGATGTTTTTTTCTTGTATCTCCTTCCACCGATTGTACTCGATGCTGGATATTTCATGCCGACTCGTCTGTTCTTTGAGAACTTTGGTACCATATTCTGGTATGCTGTAGTGGGCACACTCTGGAATTCTATTGGCATTGGGCTTTCCCTCTTCGGGATTTGCCAGATTGAAATATTTGGCTTGACCGATATCACTTTGCTGCAGAGCCTGCTCTTTGGCAGCTTGATTTCAGCCGTGGATCCTGTGGCAGTGCTGGCTGTTTTTGAAAATATTCATGTCAATGAACAGCTTTACATCCTAGTGTTTGGAGAGTCTCTGCTGAATGATGCCATAACAGTGGTAAGTTACTATATAAACAACTATTGTTGCTGCTACTTGACTGCATGGCACCATCATGCCATATGGCTTTCTAGCTAGTTGTCACTATCTACTGAGAGCCAAAGCCAGTTTATCAAATTCTTTCTTTACACTAGACCTACATGCTAATATTTAATGGAAGCATATAAATATTTCATAGATTTTAATATCGGAAGTCTTCAGGTATTTATCATTGAATTCTGTCAGATTTTTAATAACAATTTAGAGGTTTTCCCCAGTTGCAGAAGTGTCTGTGGGGGAGAGGAGGAGAGAAGAGGTGTTCAGCATGGATTCTCATGGATACACCCAGAAATAGTGTGAATCACATGGAGACTACAAGCCCAGTTTTCAATTAGTGCTAATTTGATGTGGGCACCTGCCCAGTTGGAGCTGCACTGAGATCACCAACTTATTTCCTATAGGACACCAAGCAGCCATCAGATGTCTAATGATTAACCAGCTGAGCTGAATTTCTTATGCTGACCTAGAGATGAAAGTCTGCAGAGCCCATTTCCCTTTCCCTGAGCCATCCACCTCCCCGTGTGTAAATCTGCTGTCAATGTATCTCGAATATTACTGGCATTTCTTCTTACCTGGCCTTATCTCTCCTGAAATCCTTACCCATGTATAAATAATCTCCTGTCATCATTCCTGTAATGTCCTGTTTTATGATCAATGTAACTCCAGTTTTCCACATGTCATAAGGACCAGACAGCTCCATGAATTAGAACCATCGCTCTCTCTTTTCTCCATCACTGGCTTCCTATTCATCTCCTAATTCAACAATGAGTTGTCTTCCTGATTTTTAAACATTTAAAAATCTACAGTCTATCTCACTGACCTCATATCCCCCATCCACTCTATCTGATCCTTCAGTATTGGCCATTTTTCTTTCCCTTCCCATGATCCTCCACAGTTGGGATATTGTTTTTCCACTTACGCTTCCCAATCTACCTGATGTCGCCTCCTTCCAAGCCACTGAATCACATTCTCTCTTTAAAGCTTATCTTAAAGCCTGACTCTTCTTGTTAGTTTATAGTTGAATCTCTCTATCATGTCTATGATGGTATTAGGGTTGGCCAAACACAGTACTGCAAAAACAGCGCAGGCAAATATTAATTCCAATTCCAAATGGCTGTTTGGTTCAGACATGTCTATGCCTATCTTAACAATCATTCATGCAAAGGTGTTTCGGTTTGCATCAATATTTGGGGAATGGCTGGTCTTCGTATTTATATGGAGCCTTCTCATTGTGTAATTGTTTTCAACAAAAACAATCACTTTTCAGTTCGAACAGCATCTAACCTAAACACAGATGAGCACACTTTGCTAAAAAGCCCACTGTTTTTGAGGCCTGAAATACGTGTGCCATGATCAGAATGACACTGACTCCCACCCACCATTCTGTACATACACTGCAGTGGTGGTGCTGGAACCAGGCTGCAGATCTTTGGCACAGTCTTCATGTTTGCCTACCTGCTTCTAAAGAAATCATTTATCACAGAGATTTTGAGCCTCCTGGGGTCAGATACAGAGAACACAATTTATGGATCTACCGAATGAGGCCAACTGGCCTGATTCAGCAGATGGGCTGACCATGCTAACAACTTCACCTTGCAGCTCTTTTGAAGTCTCTTGTTGGTCTGTTTTATACTTTGTTTGGGCTTCTATTTTTATCCAGAAATGTTCCGGAGTCAGAATATCTGCAGTCAATGGGAGTTTATAATCAATTCAGTTCCGCTTCAGAGGCAGTGAGTGTTTAAAGACATCAGAATGATCGTTAGAAGGCCCAGTAGCTTGCCATTGGACCTACTCATGGCTTCTGGTTATGATTTTGCACAGTTCTAATCAGTTGATTATATTTAAAATATAACCCAGGTGATCACATTGGATATTGTTCTAAACAGAACTTGGCAGGAGCAAGAGGCATTGTGGCCATTTAGGGTTTGCATCTGTCACAGTTCGGCTGAGCAGATATGTTTTCAGACCTGTTGTCCCACAGCCTCAAATGTCTAATGAAATTACTTGATTTTACTGGTGATCAAACAAATCGTTCTTTTCTTGTCTTTTCTTTTCTTTTCTTTTTGCAATTTGAGTCTGAAAAATCTTGCCTTGGGCAGGGAAAGTGTGAAGTTAGGAAGTCTGAAAATGATTGACAGCATAGGTGGGACACAGGAATTTGCATCAATCTGGAGAACTTGGTTTTATTCTTGGCGTGGCCGATGACCTGCTGGGTGAAATTGATTGAGTCAGTTTGCCTTTCTGTACCTCAGTGTCTGCAAAATCAATCTGCAAAACAGGAATATTGATATTTGTCCCCCTTTGTAAAGTACTTTCAGATCTATGGATGAAAAATAGTATATATATACATATTATAAGTATATAAGTTGATTATTAATTATTTAGCATATTTTTAAAGTGAATTCAAGGTAAAGACAAAAATACAAAATCTTCCATTAGAATGCAGGACTACAGTGACGCTGAGAGGAATTGGAAAGGCTTCTGAAAATGTGCTTTCTTTTCTCTGTAGGTCCTGTACAATTTGTTCAAGACTTTCTGCCAGATGCCCACAATTGAGACCATTGACGTATTTGCTGGAATTGCTAAATTCGTTGTGGTGGGGATCGGTGGAGTGTTGATTGGAATCTTTTTGGGATTTGTGGCAGCATTTACAACCCGTTTCACCCATAAAATCCGAGTGATTGAGCCACTTTTTGTCTTCCTCTACAGTTACTTGTCATACATAACAGCTGAAATGTTTCACCTCTCAGGCATTATGGCGTAAGTATACAAAAAAGGTACTTTAGTAATAATAGCACCAAATGGCAATGCAAAGCCAGACATCAGTGATGGCTAGATTCTGCAGCCTGAACCTCAGAATGAGTAGTACTTAGTTGTTTGAATAAGTACTGTTGAATGGAGACAATGCTGTTCCATTAATGTTAAATGAAAAAACTCCCATTTACTAAATTGGAAGTAATAACCGTTGATCTTTGCTTCTTGGGGCTAGATCAGTGGTGGGCAACCTGCGGCCCATCAGGGTAATCTGATTGCGGGTTGCGAGACATTTTGCTAACTTTGGCCGTCCACAGGCACGGCCCCGTGCAGCTCCCAGTGGCCGTGGTTTGCCGTTCCTGGCAATTCTCATGCTTGTGTTCTCTCTCTCTCTCTCTCTCTCTCTCTGGCCCTGTGACTTTTCAAATTGTTTATTCACCACGGAACAGGTTCAGCAGGAGAGACTGAAGCAGAATATCCCATAGCCCTACAGCTAGGGCATTCACCTGAGTGACAGAGCCCAGTTCAATTTCCTTCTCCCCATCAGGTAGAGTGGGAACTTGCACCAGGGGTTTCACACTTCCTGGGTTTGTATCCCAACTGCTGCTCTAAGTTATGCGAAAGATGGTCATCCTCCTTCTCCTTCCCCCTGCCCCCGCTGTTTTGTATAAGCTTGTCTATAGGGGCCCAGTCTGGCATGCAAACTCTGAGTGTGATTATTGAATTTGGCCGCATAAGAATGCATTTCTTTCCCCAGTTCATGAATTGCTCTGTGACTTATGTGTCCAGATACCTGGCATGGGGCTGCAATGCACATGCAGAAACATAGGCACCTAGGGAACTTTTACTGCAAAAAAATTAGGTGCTGAGCTTGTTTAAATGCCTATAGGGCTTGGAGGCAGCTAAGCAGGGGCTTTGTGAATCCCAGCGGGCCTGTTTCTTGAATTTAGGCACCTATAGTGGTAGTTAGGCTCCTAAGTCATTTTGTGAATCTAACCCTTTGAGTGTGTGTGTGTGTAATTACATACAACAATAATATTTTCTCTGTTATTTCTGACAGATAAAAGTATTATAGTGCTCCCGCATAGCACTTCAATAGGAAGAACTAAGACACCCTTCCTGTACTGCATAAATGACCTGTAATGACCTAAGTTTTAGAAAAGACCATCATGACATCAAATAAATTAAAACAGTTGATTGTGATTCAAGCAATATTGTGTAAAGAACAATCTTCTTTCACTTAAGTATTGCATTGTTCTAGTGACAAATATGAGGCAGTCAGGTTTTAGAAGCGATAACATTTTATGAAACTTAAAAGTTACTACTTAGTATCTCTAATATTTGGTGAAATTTTTGTTGTTTTTAGAACCTTTTCTAGTATCTGATTGAAGACAGAATTGTTTATTTATCACAGATGTGGTAATTTAAGTTTTTCCAGGGCTAAGAAGCAATTAAATGGGGAAAACAACCCTAATTATTTAAGTACTATAAACATAGAAATATTCTCCACACCCCCAAAAAGCAGAAGAAAAAGAAGCGGAAGGCATGCTAATGAACGTAAGGAACTGAAGGGTGCATGTGTTTCTTTCTCAGATATGAACCGAAATAAAGTAACATATGAATCCAATTTGACCTAGTTCTGAAATGACCCATCTCTTCCACTGGTTGCTATTCATAGCATTTGTGTGGTTTCCAGTTTCCTCCTGTTCTTAGTCAAATGTCATTGGCAGCATATGATCATGTATTTAAAGGGCTCCCATATCAAAAAAGGGAGTGAAGCATTATATAAAAAAGTCATAATAGTTGGCATGAAAATGCTGAACTGGACACTGTTAACCCAATATAAAACTAATTATACTGCATGTCTCCTAACATGATTAAATGGAATAAGCACATGGGTGCAGAATAATACTGAAAGTATACAGCTGTATGGATAAATATTCATTACTATGACAACCCTAGTGTCAACATGTGATTGGCCCCTGCGTGGGTATGAAAGATGGAGGAAGTGGTAGGTAGTATTATTACTATTTGATATTCCAACTTGACCACAAAATATTTATCATCAAATATATCTTGAATGTGTTTTTACTCTAAACTTGTTTCATATTTATAATACTATATACATATTAATTATTATTAAATATTTTACTCTTTCCCATAACACGCCATATCCATAATACTGTGCTTGGTCATTTCTGGAATAGATTAATAACGATCATTTATAGCCTGACCTGTGGGCCCATGTGGGGAGTAAGCTCCCTTCCCCCTTTATTCTTCTGTGGCGTCTACTTGGGCCTTCCAGTTGTGGATAGGATAAGTAGACAGTGTGCATCTATTCTTCCTCTCTCCCCCTTGAGCATATGGGCGGAGGGCCCCTGGGGGCAGTGCAGCTATGCATTGCTCCATACACTGGGCAGAGGGCAAAAGCATATTCTACCTCTTAATTTAATAAAGCACGAAAAGCACATGGTGTATGGCATTGAAATAAAAATTTTAATAGCAGATCCAGGTTTTCCTCTGACATCTATTTAGTCATCTTGAACAGCAAAGACTAGAAGGCCGTGGGTTCAGTCCCACAGCAGGACTTGGGCTCACAGTGAGTGCTTGGAGAAGACAGCACTGCCAGATGTCTCATCATTTGTAGAAGACTTTAAACCCCGGCCACTTTTGTCTAGTGGCTTCCAGACAGAAGTTATGAAATATCAAAACAGTCCTATAATGTATTATTTAGAAAATCAGAGTATTCTCTGTTTTGAAAATGAGGTTGAAGGTGGTGTTTACTCTATCATCCAGGTAAAAGTATTGGATCCTTACACTTTGGGAAAAAGGTTGTTGACATGTCTGAAGCGTACATGATAGCTGCAGGTGCCAGAGATGAGTGAACAGTGAATCACTGTACCAATGCAGATGGAAGGCTGTGTACATCTAATTTAAAACATGCTGTTTCAAAGATTAATTTCAGATTATTTTCAAATAAATTCTTACCCACACCCCTCAGCTCTAGGTTTTCATGCATCACAGATACTTAGCCCTGAACTTCTAAAATCCAGTTTCCATTTACCTGAATGAAAGAAACACTGAAACTGACATATTAAAGTTGTGGCACTGGTAAATTACTGGAAAGGAAAATGCAGCATTATCAAATAAATAATATCTATTGACCCTGTCTCCTCACCTGTGTGCAGCTGGGAAATTGATTGAAGCCAGAGGAGAAGAGGAAAAAAAGGAGTTAATGCCTTTTCCTTTTACCCAAAATATCCCATGCAACATACTTGTCATGGGGACAGATGATCCTTGAAACAGCCATTTATAACTCCTGGCCAGATGACTCATCAACATAGTAGGTTGTAATGGATTAATCATCTCCTAGATAGTGCCTATTAGAGTGTTCTCTTCTGAAGGCGAGGAAATGTATTATGATGTAATTAGAGCTGGGCCTGTATCAAAACCATGAACTAGAAACAGTAGCAGTGGAGCTGAACTTTTCAGTCTAGTCCCACCTCAAATGATAATACTACATTTTCTGTTTATAATTTTTATAAGGGCTGTGAAACAGCAGAACTATTCATATGAGTTTCTTTTTTTGCAACAATGAATGAACAGCCTAAAAGAAACATGCACTTAAACTACAGTTAAGTTTAGTAGGTCAAAGAAACTTGAGGACTGAATCCAGAGCTCTAGGTTATTCCAGCCACAACAGAAACTGCACTGTTTGTGCAAATGGACTTACATTTGTCGAAGGGAGACAAAATACAATTTGATGGTAATCAGTCCTTTATTCTTTTCCTGATTTTAACATAGCAGAGTCAACAGGCTGAGAGCAAAGAATGCAGGAGCTACATGTAAATTGGATGTGA
This sequence comes from Trachemys scripta elegans, assembly GCF_013100865.1. Lineage (NCBI taxonomy): Eukaryota > Metazoa > Chordata > Testudines > Emydidae > Trachemys > Trachemys scripta. The sequence continues at coordinate 232,687,778 of NC_048298.1, forward strand.
ACAGGAAGTACAAAACAAAATGAAGAGAACACCTAGCCTTTCCCACTCGCAGATTATGTTGACAATATTAACCTCCATTGGAAAGAAAATATTAAAATAATATTTGTATTTTGCATCTTTTAGAAGTTTGGTAGCTGTCTTGTAATTTCATTTTTCCAAATGAAGAAACTCACATAGGATTTTTTGTTCAAATAGAAGTAACTAATCTAAAGAGCTATCAAATGCAAAATTGCACATTGGCTAATTGTAACATATTCATCATTTGAAGATTAATGAAGATTTATAGCACTGCTCAATCTCGGTACATTACAGAATGAAGTCAGTTACTGACATTCAATAAGTGAAAGTAATATTGTACTGAAAAAAATATATAAAAAATGAGGATGCTGTCCCTTTAAATTTTAGTGGTTAAATATATGAGATGGATTAAGTTACAGAGGGACAAATTAATCTGGTGACAGATTCTTTTCAGACATCCGTGCACAGAGTCTCCATTAGCTCAGGATCCAAAAACAAACTGCTCCCAAAACTGGCTGACTCACCCTGGAGCTGTAGGGCTTTCCTACATGTCTGTAATCATGATAAGAATTAAGTTTTAGAGGGTAATCAATAGAATCTAACATTTAATTTCATTTTCTGTTTAGTTTGTACACTGTGACGGTCAGGCTTCCCAATAAATCAGAAAGTCAGGAAGGTGAAATGTTATATTGGTTAGACACCCTGCTTCACATAGCCTTCTGGGATTGGTCTCAGGCTGATCTTAATGAGTCCTGGCAAAAGACAATGGCTACATTATCATAGACAATATGTTCAGGCCAAACCAAAGGTGCTGAGGAGGGAAAAATGAGATCTTCACCATTCTTCTCTGACAGGTCCCGGCCTGTTATGCTGAGCTTGTTTTCCCAAAGAGCCCACAGTTGTAGGGACCCAGAGACTACATCCGAGTTTCAGTTTTACTCAACATCTGCATAAAAACACTGGGGATACAATAAGGAGATATTGGACACAATCCTCACCAATGTCAAACTCATGCTCAGCACAGATGAGGGCCAGGGGATGCAAAGGTAGCTCTAAACTAACTTTATTCCTCCTCCATCCTCAACTTGTCCGGGGACAGAGCCAGCCCTCAAAGCACATTAGAGGTGCCAAATGGCTGCTCCAGATTGCACTGACTGGTCTCTTTTTCATTAGCAATAAGTGAGATTGCAGGAAGACAGCATTGTAGGAAAGAAATTGTTATTAAGCATGCTGGGGCCAGTATTGAACAATGACGATCTGTTGTGTGAATGGTAATGGCCTAGCCCTAGCCCCACCCAACTTGCATTTTTGGGTACCCATTTCTACACTAAACTCATTCCCTCCTGAAACCTGTCCCTCTTTTTCCAGTTCCACTCATCATACTGCACTCTCATGGGATCAGCAGAGCACACTGTGCTCCAGCCCTGCCCCTCCAGTCTCCATCATGCCTGTCATGGGGAGAGGGAAGATATGGATTTCCCCACGCTGGGGTAAGACTCATCAGCCACTTACGGCTTTGGCTGTGACAAGGGATCCTAGAGGAGTCAAGGACTTAATATATTCAGCTATTAGTCTTTCTCATCCAGAGCAAACAACACTGTCTCCCAGTATCTGAAGGAAATTGGAATCTGGACAAAAGATCAAGCTAAATCAGGAAATGATAGAAGCAGTTTTAGTAGGAGAGGGTACCATTTTGAGAAAGTGTCAGCAACTACAACCTCAACTTTCCCCATGGTTTTCAGTGGTGCAGTATGATTAGTACAAGTGTAGGTTACTGTGGTTTTGAGGCTGGAATTAAACCACATTGGTTCCAATCATCCTGTACCAATAAAACATAGCCATGCATTATTAGGGATTTGCCCTGGGGCAGCTACGCTGGCAGCTGAAGTCCTTCTGTAGACAAGGGGTAAAATTTTCAAAACTACCTAAGTGACTTAGGTGCCTATGTCCCATTTTCAAACGTGACTTTCAGCCAGACTTTTAAAGGCATTTAGTTGCCTAAAGATGCAGATTGGTACTGAGTGGGATTTTTAAAAGCTTCTAGGAGCCTAAATCCCATTGAAATCAGAAATCAAAGTGTTACTCCTTCAGAGTCAAAGTCCCATTGACTTTCAGTGAAATTTAGGTTTCTGAGTGCCTAAGTTACTTTTGAAAATGGAACTTAGGTACCTAAATCATGGAGACCTTTTTGAGCCTTTTACCCAAGGCCCCTGTCATCTCTTTCCTACTCAGAGTCAGTCCATGAACAGAAATAGATCATTATACCGAGTTATGACCATCATGGACAAGGACATAGAAATACTTGTTATCAGAGGACATGGAGGAATAAGGGAGAAATATGGATGTTGTTCTTTAATAGAGAGAAACTGCTAGGTCCTTGGCCCTTGCTGTCTATGTCTGTCTTAGTAAGCCTTGCTTCCTCCCTCATATGTTGGATGATTGTACCGAGCATTCCCATTTCACTCACTCATGCTGGCAACGTACATATGCTGAAGGACAGGTGTGATGTCTTGCTTTGTGCTTCTTTGAAGGGGTTGTTTTGGAAGCTCAGCATTAGAATCTTGAGTGACCCTGCAGAGGGCCTTTCATTTTTGGCGGTGTGGATCAGCCAGTGAGAAAAGGTTCTCCACAGTAACACTTCTTTAGAAAACATACCTCCATGAAAAAAAACCCCTCTATAAATACATTCTACATATATAATTGAAAATAGGTAGTTGGTAGAATTAATTATGCTTTTTATTTAAGAGACGACCAATATCAAAGGGAGCCCTTCCTAGCTGAACATTGCAATAGTGTTCTCTTTAGATGAATGGGTTTAAAACATAAACTAAACACTAACTTTTAACTTTGCAGGATAACAGCTTGTGCCATGACCATGAATAAGTATGTGGAGGAGAATGTTTCCCAGAAGTCCTACACAACCATAAAGTATTTCATGAAGATGCTGAGCAGTGTCAGTGAGACCCTGATCTTTATTTTCATGGGAGTGTCCACGATTGGAAAAAACCATGAATGGAATTGGGCCTTTGTTAGCTTCACCCTCCTCTTCTGTTTGATCTGGCGTGCACTGGGTAAGAAAGTCTTGACATCCAACTTTGTTCTTGAGCATTCTTTACAAGTGAAATGTGCATCTTTTGTGGCACAGGTCCTGTGAAGAAGTAATAGCTAATCTGCAGAGGATAGGGGAAAGCTGAATATCTGCTTGTGCTGGATATGGGAGACTAATAACTTTTTGCCTCCCTATTGGCAGGAGACTTCAGGTCAGAGCTCTAGGGATAGATAAAGCTGAGTTTCAGTAGGTCACAGTGGGTCTCCTTACATGTAAGTGTCCTTTATTTCAAAGAGGTTAGTCTGCTTTCCAAAGATTACTTTCAGCTCAGTCTTGTGCTCATGAAATGCGTAGGAGTCCATATATTCCCATAACCATATTGAAACTAAAGCGTCATCATTGTCACAAGCATTTTATTTGAAAGTGGTTTAAAAATAAACAAAAAACGAAAGAAAAATTCCCAAAATTATTGGCAGCATTGCAAAAAGGAAACAAATAAGAGTTAGTTAATGTCTTGTATGTTTATCCCAAGTCAGTCGTGGTCGGAAGTACCAATAGCATTACAATGGGGGATACCATAGTTAAATTTCTGTTTACTGTGTTATATGGTTCTTAAACCAGAAAAGAAGAAAGTGTCTTCTGTATGTTGAGAAGAAACAAACCCTTTAAAGAGTCTTTTTGGCTTCCCCTATTCTGGGCCACAATCCTGCAAAGATTTATGCACATGCTTAACTTTAGTCACTTGAATAACCCATTGGCTTCATCACTCATGCAGGTAAAGTTAAGCATGTGACTGTTTCCAGGATTTGAGCCCTTGTGTGTTGGAGACAACAGGTAACATTTTTGATAGTGTCTAAGTCCCATTTTTACAGTTATTTAGGCACTTAAGGCCAGGTTTACAAAGGTATTTAGGCACCTAAAGATGCAGATCAGTGTCTAGTGGGATTTTCAAAAGTGCTTTAGTAACTCAGGACTAAAGTAACTTAGGACTAAAGATTCACAAAGGGAGTTAGGTGCCTAGCTGCCTCTTTAGGCACCTAAATCTCAGAATCAGGCCCCACTGGGATTCAAAAGCCCCACTCCCCTCAGCTGCCACCAAACCCACCAATAGGTGTCAAACTAGCTCAGTGCCTGAGTTTTTGCATTAAAAGTTCTGTAGGCACCTATGTTTCCACCTCTGCACATGCGCACTGCAGCTTCACGTTAGGTGTCCGGATGCCTAAACTCCGGAGCAGTGCACGTACCAGAGAAGGATAGGTCCTTCTCCACCTAACTCGCCTGCAGGCCCAATCCAGTCTGCTTAAACAGGGAGAGGAGGAAGAGCTCCCTCATAACCTTTAGCCCAGTGGCTAGGGTACTCATCTGGGATGTGGGAGATGCCCAGCTTAAGTTCCCTCTGTCCCTGAGAGGAGAAGGGAGTAGAACAGGGATCCCCTGGTGCTCGATTGAGTGTTCTAACTACTGACTATGGGGTATTCTGATCTGAGGCTTAGTCTCTCCTGTTGAAGCTGTTCCACTGTGGATAAATAATTAAAGGGTCATTGGACCACAGAGAGTGAAAGCACACAAGCTGAGAATGATTCTATAGTCTGGTGTTTAGGACACCTAGAGTTCACCAGGGATGTGGGAGACCCAGGGTCCTGTCCTTCTCCTTCAATGCCTCTTTAATTATATGGAATAGTGGAACAGCTTCAACAGGAGAGTGAGGGAACCCCCTATCAGAATGTCCCATAGCCCAGTGACTAGGACATTCACCTGAGAAGTGGCAGATTCCCTCTTCCTCCCTCAGGTGGAGGAAGGACTTGAAACAGGGGTCTCGCACATCCCAGGTGAGTATCGTGCCACTGAGCTAAAAGCTATGAGGGAGCTCCTATTTCTTCTTCCCGCTGGCTTCTTGCAGAAAACAACATAGGAAGTGAATTTCAAGGGAGTTCACAGCTGAGAATCCAAAGCAGAGGGAGGTGCCTCTGTCCAATGTGGATTTAAGTGTCGAACTCCTTGAGCTTGAGAAAGTTGGGGCTTAGGACACAACCCTCTCCTTAGGATCTCCCATAGGCTAGCTTGGCTGGGGAACTGACTGTGAATGCTGGTGATTTCTAGCTGTCTAACAGTTAGGTGTTGTGACACACAGCACCACTATGCCTAAGTTCCTTTGTGAATCTAGGCCTTAGGAGTTTAACTGAGCTCCCATAGACTTTCAGTGGGAATTAGGCACTTATCCAGCTTTGATGCTTATATAAATTTCACCAGGTGCACCTTGGTGCCTAAATACCTTTGTAAATCTAGCCCTTAGGAACTAAAGTCCATGGATTTTCAGCCACTGGAGTGTTTACATCACTTTTGAAAATAGGACTTGGGCTCCTAAGTCTCTTAGGCACTTTTGAAAATGTTACCCAATGTTTTAAACTAAAAATCTCTCAATTTGGTAAACAGACATTTCCTTTCTTAAAAAAAACCAAAAACAAACAAACACTGTGTCATAAAAATAAACATCAACAATGATGAGGCTTTCCATGTCACTGCAGTTTTCCCTTTGACTATTGTCTTCATCCTTTCCTCAGGTGTTTTTGTTTTGACTCAGATCATTAACATGTTCCGGACAATTCCTCTAACTTTTAAAGACCAGTTCATTATTGCCTATGGAGGTCTCCGAGGAGCCATCTGTTTTTCTCTTGTATTTCTGCTTCCTGTTGCTGTGATCCCCAGAAAGAAATTGTTCATTACTGCTACTATTGTGGTGATATTCTTTACCGTTTTCATTCAGGTGAGAACTCTCCTTCTGTCAGGTTTTGTTTCCCAGATGTTTTGTGAAGAAGCATTTGAGAAGAAAATCAAAACATTTAATCTGCCTGAATGGGTCTTTTTCAGAGGGTTTTGTAATATGACCATCCCTAAAAATGCAGTGTAGCCAGCAGCCAGGCAGCAAAGGTGTGTCAGGTATTTATTAACAGCTTATGTTAATGTGTAAGTAGCATTAAAATAAAAAGAAGACATTTCCTCCATAAGTAAATGTTAAAAGCCAACATAGCATATTGGGCAAGCCAGACGTTGGTGCCTTCTCTTAAAATAACCAAATGAGGATAAATACTAACCAAAAATTCCACTGTCACCTACTCTTCGATATTAATTTCCATATTCCTATTTAGTCAGATTTACTTCTGGTTTCAAAAGCTGATTGTTTTTCTTCATCATGCAATTCTTGAAAAACTTGTATTGGAAAAAAATGGTTGCCATTAGCAAGTGGCAAGTCACTAATAGGATTTGTCAGATGAATGCATCCTTTTTTTTTATGGACATCAATCATAGTCTGGAGATTCCCTTCACTTCTGCTTTGCTAGTAGGGACTGTATTATGTGAGGGAGCACATTGCTGACTAAATGCAACACTTGCTAATTACAGGGGTGAATTCATATTTGAAACTACTGTACCATACTTGTCTTTGGGGAGCCAGGAAGACCCCCAGGCTGGTTGTCACAGTTTTGACTGAAAACAAAGAAGGCAAATGACTGAAATGTATGTCTCTATTCCTTTATGTCTATGAGCCAACAAGGATTTTTTTTTTCTGTTTTCTGTACAGGGAATAACAATTCGCCCACTGGTAGAGTTTCTTGATGTTAAAAGATCGAATAAAAAGCAGCCAGCTGTCGGTGAAGAAATTTACAATCGGGTATGCCATAGCTTTAGCATTATAGGGTGAAATCCTGGCTCTATTGAAGACAATTGCAAAACTCCCATTGACTAGGACCAGATTTGACCTGTAATGTGCACGTGCCACAAGGAGATAAACTTTATTTTATATGTATATATATAGAGAGAGAGAGAAAGAGAGAGAGAGAATTTGCCTTTGGATAGTTCATTTTCTAAATTGTTGATCTGCTGTGATAAAATTACATTCCTTTTACTCTTTATATATGAATTTGCTGCAGTTTTAGGACTTGCCTATGTTAGAACAGTGGCACATGTTTAACTAAACTGATATTAAATTCAACTAGTGAAACCAGTGCAAACCCTAATGTAGACACACTTAAACCAGTTTAACCCTACTGTACATCAGTTTCTCTCTGAATCTAAGATACATACTCCCATAGCTAGATGCCTAAATATGTATGTGAATCCCACTCTGGGTGCATCACAATTTGTAACGTATTTACTCACAGAATACTTCTGAGCAGTAGAGAAGTGCTATTATCTCCATTTTATAGATGGAAAACTGAAACACAGAGCGATGAAGACTCAGATCCTCAAAGGTGTTCAGGCACCTAACTCCAGTTGATTTCAGTGGAATTTAGGAGCCTAAATACCTTTGAGGGTCTAACCCTTATTATGTGTACACTGCATCTGGGAGCGAGCCTCCAAGCCCAAGTCCAGAGACCCCTGTTAGCGGGGATCACATTAGTACACTAAAAATAGCTGTGTAGACGTTGCTGCTCGGGCTGGAGCTCAGGCTCTTAAGCCCCTCCCACCCACCCCGGTTTGAGATCCCAAGTTACAACATCAAAGCAATGTCTACACAGCTATTTTTATGCACACTAGCATGAATCCCGCTAGCAAAAATCTGTGCACCTGGGCGGTGAGGCTTGCTCCTAGATGCAGTATAGATGTACCCTAAGTGACTTGCCCCAAGGTCACACAGGAAGTTTGTGGTGGAGTAGGACATTGAAGCCAGGTCTCCTGAGTCCTAAGCTAGTGCTTGAATTACTCGATAATCTTTCCACTCAACCTAAGGCAATTTAAACACAGACTAACTGGTTTTAGGGCCTCTATTAACCCTTGCACTCCCTTCTAACCCTGTGATTCTACTTTACAGATTTGCACTGGTTTAACTCAATTGACTTTTGAATTGATTGAGTTAAACTTGTGCAACTTTTCTAATACAGACAAGACTTTAGTGATTTAAATAAGCTCTCGTTAAAGTGTCATATCTAAGAGCAAGCTAAATGATGTCCGTGGGAATTCATAAGGAATCTGTATTTTTGCCTTTAGTTCTTTGATCATGTGAAGACTGGAATTGAAGATGTGTGCGGACACTGGGGTCACAACTTTTGGAAAGATAAGTAAGAATATTATTTAAAACTCTTCGCGGTAGAAGGGAGACTAAGTTGGCTGAATGGATGAGCTGGCTTAGCAACAGCAAAAGCAGGCAGTCGGGCAGCAGATTTACTCCTCGGGGTTTTACTCCTGTTTGCTTTGGTTTTAGCATGCGTGGGTTACACGGTGAGACAAAATAGTTTTACAAAACCACAGGAAAACAGAACAAAAACCTAAGGCTGGGTAAAAACCCAGCCCTCTGACCCCAGCTATGGAATTCCATCACCTCAAACCATTCGTTCCCCATTTCTGGTTGTTTTTGCAATGTTTTCTGTGTGGCCTTTGAGCGGTTGTGTAAACCTGTAGTCCCCAGCCTGCTTTGCTATTCCAACCTGTACAGCTTGTAATGTTGAAGGACAGGGTTAGCTCCTTGCTTGGTGGAAACCAATCAGCGTCCTTTGGATCTTATCACAGGAAGACTCAGGAACTAGTTGACTTTGAGGTGCCTGAAAGAGTTGAATATCAGAACAGCAGATTGGCTATTGCGTGGTTCTTGATGGTTTTATTTCAAACTTAGTAAGGAGAAGAAGGATCAATAGTGGTTCAGTAAGCATCCAATTGCTACACTAGAGGCGAGAACTTTTAACAAAACTGAATGTTCTTTTTCAGGGAGCCATTAAAAGTTCAGAGCATGAAAGGCAGTGAGTTCAAGCCAAGGCCTTTTTGGCGCTATTACAGTAATATTTACTGCTCCCTTTGTCTTTTAGGCAAATGGCTAATTAAAAATAATAATTGTCAATAAGCCAACACAATTAAAAGCTAAAGGTCACTGTTAGAGGGTGAATGTATGAGCCCAAACAGAGACCAGTCCCAGCAGAGAAAGATTTACTTGATCCTTGATTACCTCATTCAATGATATTTGATTGACGTGGCCAGAAATCCATCCCACAGGGAGTAACCTCCATCCCCATCACTGCAGCCGTGGAATATTTGCTTTCCCGAACTATTTGTAACAGAAGCTAACTGGTCGGGTTGGTTTGCCTTCCCCACAGGTTTAAAAAATTTGACAATAAATTCCTGCGGAGACTTCTAATCCGGGAGAACCAGCCCAAATCCAGCATTGTTTCCCTGTACAAGAAGCTGGAAATCAAACATGCCATTGAGATGGCAGAAAGTGGGATAATAAGTACAGTCCCATCCTCAGCTTCTCTCAAGTGAGTAAAGCCAGTGTGGATGAATCTCCATGTAGGTGTGTGGGTTTATTATACTACACCATTTGTGTACGGTGATTGTGTCTTCGTAAGGCTGGTATATTAGTGTTGCCTGACATTGACAGTGCAATTACCATTTTCCCCACAATGAATCTGAAATGAATGCCATCAGCGGGAGTGGTGGCTGTAGCTTTGGGGTCGCTAGGGCACTGGCCCACTAAGAGAAGTGAAGGGATTCATTGTTGGTCAGTTTCACCTTCAGCCCACAGAGACTGAAGGTGACCTTTGCTCTTCCAGGTTGAAGAGCCTGATGGCACAAGTATCCCAGAGTGCAGCACATTCCCAAGGGAGCTGTGTCTAAATTCTGAGACAGTGCCTGCCCTTCTGAAAAGCAGCTGGTACAGCCATGGCCAGATTTAGGGGCAGGCAACCAGCCGGGGTGCTGGGCTTGGGGGGCAATGGGGCCCAGGTTGCTGTAAGTTAATCAAAAGTTTAACAAATTGGGCGGGAGGGGGTCCATTTGGTCTAGGGCCAGCCCTGGGTACAGCAGCTGGAAAGGAGGTTTCAGGGGCACTTTGACAAGTACCTCAATCAAATCTGTAGTTTAATCCAACCTGTATAGAATTTTGAGAGAGCATGACATTTTTGGGTGAGTTTTGAGCTTTGCCATTGACTTCAATGGAGTCAGGATTAAACCCTTCATCTTGTAAAAAAAAAAATTCCCCCTGTGTAAAATGTTATTTTTATCTCTAAGGAAGAAAATTGGTAATTTTAATTTGTATGATCAGGTATTAAGCATCTCTCTCTCTCTCTCTCTTTTTCTCTCTCTATTTTTTTTTCTACTTTTCAACAGTGACTATCTGGAAGATAAAGTAAGGCCGCCTTCCCCTGCTGAAATGGATAATATGCGAGAAATATTAACAAAGAATCTCTATCAAATACGACATCGAGTAAGGGTGAAGTTATACTTAATGGAATGTCCCATATCAGTTTTGAATGTAAAGATCATCTGAAAAATCCATTCTCAGACCAGATTCTCAGCTGGTGAAAATCAGTGGAGCTCCATTTGGATTTATGCCAGTTGAGGATCTGTCCCTTTTATGTTCACAATAAGCCATAAGGGCTTTACTGGCATTTATACCTTTGTATGGGTGCTAAATATTATTGTTACATTACATCCAGCTTATTTACTTTACTTTTGAAGGGTCATGTGCACACAACCCCATGAAACCAAACCCCAGTTTTGTCCCAGTTCTGTCATGCCAGTGTTTTGGTCAGCTCTTGATGTGAGATTGCTCTTCTCATTTTCAGTGGTTGTGTGGTTGTTTCTATTGAGAGTACGAATTGATGAGCTGAGAAAGTCGTGACATAAAAGCAAAAAGGACACTGTACTTACACCCTACTGTGGCTAAAATGGTTTGTGTGTCTGTGTTTTTGGAAAGTGTTCAAATGAGGCACTGGCTTCAGCTCACTGGAGCTGAAAATATTTCCCCCCTTTGGTGACTGATCTTATCATCTTCAAACGAGTGTCCTCTATTGACACATTGAATGAGCTAGTGTGAATCTGGCATAAACACTGTATTAAGCTATTTTCCCCCAATTCTTTTTCATGATAAATATTGGCAGGTTTAACAAAGACAGGTGCCGAACAGAACGCCTGTGGAACAAATGACTAAACAAACACTGACCTAATCACTCGGATTGTCCTTAATCAATTTTTAATGTGAGTCGGTTTGGAAGATATTTGTGACACTTAAAAAAATGTTAAAGCAAAGAGTGCATTTTGTGCTGTTTGTAAATTGTCAATGCATTTGCCATTGTGCTTTTGAAAATGTTACCACGGCCTTTGTTTTTCAGACGATGTCATATAACAGACACAGCCTGGCTGCAGATGCAAGTGAAAAACAGGCCAAAGAAATTCTTATCCGTCGCCGACACAGCCTGCGGGAGAGTGTAAAGAAAACCCGCAGCCTATCTAGGGACAGACCGGTATTTGCATTTTAGTATGTTTGTAGAAAAGAACTCGTCATAGCTAAATATCATGCAAAATGTCCCCCTGAAACACAGGAAAACTTGAATGTGCAAGGGAACAAGTAAAAATCAGTCATTTGTAATACTGACACTTAGGCTCTGATCTTGCACCTTGTTCTGTGCACGAGCCCTGGAGCTTGTGTGAAGCCCCATTTACCTCCACAGAGCTCCATGCAGTTGCATCTGTTGTAGGGTGAGGTTCTATTGCTGCCGTCATCCAAAATGTCCACAAAGAACTTCACAAACTTCATACACATAGCACTACAGACTTCTCTCTTCTCACTGTGAAGGTGCATCTGTATGTTAATAGAGCCTGCTTGGCTGAGATAGTGGCACTGAGGCAGAAAATCTGTCCATAGAAAATCTCCGCAACAATGTAAAGAAGACAAATTTTGACCAAGCTCAGCAGACCACCCCCCTCATTTGAAAAGTGCCAGGCGTTCTGCAATATCCACAGAGGGCACATAAGACCTCCAGCTTTGAGGAGGCACATAAAGGACCCCCTCTCCCCGCCAAGTAAACTGCCTGGTATGCAATTTATTCTTCTTCAAATGATGCCGTTTGAAGGGCTGAGTCAACCTATACTGCAAAAATCACAAACTTCAGGTCATATCTGAAAGACTAGGGGGAAAGGGTCTTCCAGTAGAGGCGACACTGGCAGCTGCTTTGAAATCAATCCATCTACCCACTTTAGGAGAAAGGAAAATTAACCATTCTTTGAATATTTATTTTCGCATTCCATGGTTACTTGGTAATTGCTGTACTCATTGTTACAGCTGAGGTCAGAGTGACATCTGCAAGAATCACTGTATTTGGTTATCATCATTATTGAGGCTACCATGGCATTTAGTGTAACACTAGATCTTGTTCTGGAAGCACAATATTTTTCTGACACTGCAGCCCTGGCTACACATTGCCTTGGTCATGCAAATAACTGATTTACTAGCCAGGGATGCCAGAGAGAAGTACAGGACAAAGAAATTTTGTGGGTGGGAAAAGAAACAGGGGGTCCAAGTCAGATTGTCAAAATTCACAGACAGTAATTTTTAAAATAATTTTTCTTAAATAATGTTGGATTATTTTTTTTACTTAACCAATATGCCGTCAGCTCAGTGCTCATGGGTAGCACTACAATATCCAGAGGACACATGTCTGCTAGGAAATGGATTTCAATTTCAAGTTTCTTTTGGGTACACAATGAGTGGGATGGGTAGATAGGGAAAGGGGGCAGATTTAAAAAAAAAATCTCTTGAGAGTGTCACTTTAACTACCACAAACTGGATTCACTTGAGAAATTGTAGATAAAAAATTAAGAGTCCTATGCTGTAAGCTACCTACCACCAGTTGCTGACTGTCTTCAACTCCACATGATTTTAATGGCACTTTGTAGGAGCTAGGCCTTTAGGCTCTGATCTTGCAAACACTTAAATGTGTTTAACTCTATGCAGTGAGTTGCCTGATGACCTCACTGGGATTAGTCACATGTATCAAGTTACTCAGATATATAGGTGATTACAGGATTGGGGCCTAGATTTGTTCCTGCTCTGAGAGTTTGTAAGCCAACTTTCAATTTTGAGCTAATTTTAATAAGTGAGTAATAAAGTTCTAAACAGGGATTGTGTATAGAAAGACTTTGGGTTTTCTTACATTAGCAAAAGTGGTTAAGGAAAGGTTGGGGTTAATGAACATGTAACTATCTCTGACCTATCCAGACCTTTTCTCTAGTATAGATGCATATTAACATATTTTATTTTGGTTTAGCTGGCTGACATTAACCTTAGGCTTCCCATTGGCTAGGGTAGGCCTCAGCCAGCTAAACTGAGGCAAAAGATTAACCTAGGTCTGTGGTGGGAAAAGATCATGATTAACTATTATGTGTTTGCTAACCTCAGCCTAGCCTTCAGCTCTTTTCCTAAGGTAGGCAAACCCTTTCAGATGTCTCGCTTGTGTTTCTGGTGTTCATTATGTGATATTTCCCTCTACTATAATTTAACACTTCCTGCATTTATTTATACAGGCTATCACCAAAGCAACACGGTTTCTGTCCCTGCCTAAAGACGCTAAACTGCCAGAGAAATTACGAATAAGGAATAAAACATCTTTTAGAGGTAATGCAACGTGTTCTGATACCCACGGCAGCAGGGCCTAGTATATTGTATATTTGGGATAGACAGACTCCCCAGATAGGGTCACATTTACCCATATGAATAATCCTTACGCGTGCAAGCAATTGCATTCACATCAGTGTAATTACCCACATGAATAAACTTGCTTAGGTGAGGGTTTGCAGGATTGTGCCCATATCCTTGCTCCTAAACTAGAGATTCAGTAACTTCTTCAGTTGTTTTTAAGACCTCAACACTATTCAGCTGAAAAGCGGCTATTGTAAGTATTTTTGAAATGTCACCTTAGAGCAGTGGTGTCCAAACTTTTCCTGTCATGCCCGCCCACCCCCTTACCAGTAATGGAATCTGTTTGCACCAACCCCCCATTATGCACAGTTGGCTCAGCAAAGGAGCTTGGGCTGAATAGGGTGACCAGATGTCCCGATTTTCTAGGGACAGTCCCAATTTTTGGGTCTTTTTCTTATATAGGCTCCTATTACCCCCCCACCCGCATCCCAATTTTTTACATTTGCTGTCTGGTCATCCTAGGGGCTGAACTGGGGATAAGGGAGGAGCTGGCCTGGGTGTGGAGAAGGAATGAGGGCAAAGCTGGGCGTGGTGTGGAGCTGCGTCTGGGACTGGAGCTGGGCTGGGGGCAGAGTGGAGCTGCGGCTGGGGGTGGAGCTGGGCTGGGGGCGGAGTGGAGCTGGGGCTGGGGGTGGAGCTGGGCTGGGGGTGGAGTGGAGCTGTGGCTGGGGCCAGAGTTGGGCTGGGAGCAGCATGGGGCTGGATGACACTCCCACCCTGTTCCCTGTGGGAGCTGGCCCAGAACCCATCGCATGCCCCCTTGAATGTTCCTCCATGCCCCCCTAGGTGGGGCGTGCCCCATGGTTTGGGGACCACTGCGTAAGATTGTACTGTGTTACTTTGCCATTGCACATACTGCTCTTATGGGGCTATTAAGACATGTCAGGGCTAATTAAAAATTAAGATAAAATAAGTTATTGATAATTAGCAGAATTAATTAGAAGTGGCTTTTTTGCTCCAATAAAGTTTAGTGGTGGCAAAATATATTTAATTGGGGGCAAGCTAGAGGGAAATGGTGAAAACAAGAGCCTGGACTCTGTGGGTGAAATCTTGGCCCTGTGGAAGCCAGTGGGAGTTCTGTCATTGACTGCACAATTCCACTCTCTGTATTCTGTGGGTGAGAGTAAGATAAAAGTGGTCACATCACTTGAAAAGGGAGTCAGAAGAAACAACACAAATAAATAAATCAGGGCAACAAAGATTTGGAAAGCAAAATATTTAGTCCTTGATTCACATGTCTTCAAAATACATATTTTCCCCATGATTCCCTTTTTTTTATTGAAGGGGATATCTGCATTTAAGGCCCAAACCTGCAAACCCTTACTCATGAGACTAGTCCTTATATAACTACTCCCATAAAAGTCAGTGAGATTTCTCATGGCAGCAGTTCTGTACTACTGAAGTCAATGAGAGATTATGATTTAGTTCAGTGGGAACAAGCACATATGAGTCAAGCCTACTCATGTGAGTGAGGGTTTGCAGGATTGGGTTCCTGTTGTGTTTCAGTGTCTATGACTTTCTCTGCCTATATGTTCACCACAGGGATTATCCCCTTTGAAGATTTCCATGGGGTGAGATGCCTACAGCTTGTCTTTTCTCCTTTCACCCCAAACTTTGATGCTAAAAAATGAGAATCTTCTCTGCATTACTTCCCACACATAAGAGTCATTGTCATGGGTATTAGAAAGAATGAAATCTTAGATCCACAGACTATTGTCCAAAGAGAACACCTAGTCCAAACCAGGTGAACAGTAGCCATAACCAGTGGATAGCTTATTTTGACATCTGGTAGGAGTTAAGACACTCACATTTTACTCCCAACTCTGCCACTGACCGTGGGCACATCACTGAGTCTTTCTGTGCCTCAGTTTCTCAATCTGCAAAATGGGGATACTACTTACCCTCTTTTACGAAGTGCTTTTTGTGCTATAAATGAAGCACTATTGACAAGCTGACTGTTACTATGGCAACTGGCCCAGAACGCTGATCCATGGATGAATTTGACACCCTCTGGGTCATGTGTCTTTCTGGACATTGTAGTGTATTTCATGCCGCAAATATCTCAGTGTTTGCCAAACCAGTGTTTAGGCATTTGGTTTCTCACAATTTTTTTTTTTAATATTCCATGGAAAGTAGACAGCCTTTGTGAAAAATTTCGTTTTGTTGAAATCTGAGTTTTCCATAGAAAAACGGTTTCAATGGAACATTTCTGGCTTGCCCTCTATATGATTTTTATTATAATTTATAAATAGATAGAACCTGCTCCATCTGATTCTCTTCCACGTAAAGTAACAATCAAGAGCTACCCCTGGGAAGATGTAATACATTTAGATTCAGTAACATTTCCAGACCATACTGCCCACCATAATTAGTGGAATATGACCCCCACACAAGTTTAGCAATGGATCATGTCCTTGCAAGTTGGTAATTATGTCTTTGCTCTCCTGGAGTATAGTGATGCCTTTTATTCTGTAGCTCTGTCTACAGAGGTCATCCACTGTCACCTAGAATTAAACATTGAAAAGGAAATGTGCCTCAAGATTATTCAATTGTCAAAAAATATATAATTTGACACATTTAGAAAAAAAAGCAATAAGCCTGCCACCAGAGATGGAGGAAGGTTTTCTTTCTATGAAATTATGTGGGTGGAAGGACAATTATATGAGGATATATTTTGTTGACCTCTTCCTCCTTTGTGCAAGAGAAATGCTGTGAAGAGTACTAATGGGAACTGTTCCTATGACAGTCCCACAATGTACTCCTCCTTAAATACTATTAAAAATAGATTTAAAGCACCGTAACTGACTTAAATATAGGAAATACCACAATTCATTTGTAAATAGTAAATGCTATAAAATATGGAAGTATTAAAATTATGGAAAGTATGCAAATATTGAGGAAAATATTAAGAAATTTAAAGGAATGCTGCTAAAGGGAAAATCATTTTGATCTATATCTATCTATCTTTAGGAATATTATCAACTTAAACTACCAGACAGTGGCCATTTAAGAATATTTGTGGATAGATTACCACAGCTTTCATTGAGACAATTTGTACTCTGCCCTGGGGAGACCAGTGAGAAGGGGTTTGAGGGATTGGAAACTAAGATTTATTGCATGGTGTTTCCTTGACATTGTCTCTTCTGGTGGCGTAGAGAGGTAGGAGACATGACTTCCCACCTCCACAGATCCCCAGGGAAGATCCTTTGTCTGGTGGAGGGTTGGTCCCTTCGTGCTGCTTCTCTGGATCTCTTCCATCCTGGGCCATGCAGTTCCTTCAGGGAGAAGCATGCATACACAGAGGTTGAGTTACTAGTGATTTGATTACTATTTACTTAGGCAAGGATGCCCAGTGTAATACCGGCTGCACAGAGAGGGCAAAACATTGCAAAAAGCAGTTTATCCACCCCTCTTGCCCATACAAACCCTACCAAAGCAATATCTGTGGAACATTCCCAGTGGGAGTTCTTCAGGGCTGGGGAGGGAGTAAATGCAGCAGACCTGACACTTTCCCAGTATGGACACTGCTACACTTTGAGCTGGAGGTATAAATTCCAGCTTGAGGAGACATACCCTCCAAGCCAGCTAGTGTGCTAAAAATAGAAGTGTAGCTGCGGTGATGCACACCGTGGGAGGGGCTAGCTGCCCAAGTACATGCCTAGCATTTCAGCTGGGATTGTACTGGGGCAGCTAGCTCACCCGCTGCTCACACCATGGCAGCTACACTATTTTTAGTGCATTAGCTCAATCAGAGCTAGTGTGGGTATGTCTCCCCCAGTTGGGGATTACACCTCCAGTTTGAAGTGTAGATGTAGCCTATGGGAGCATCTACACTGCAATAAAAAACCCGGGTCACTGAGTCTCAGAGCCTGGGTCAGTTGGGCTCTGAGACCCACCCCCATCACAGGTTTCAGAGCCTGGCTTCCAGTCTGAGCCCAAATGTCCACAATATTTAGCCCTATGGTCCAAGCCCTGTGACCCTAGGAGCCCCATCCACATGTCTGCATTCCCTTTCCCTTGTGTAAGTGGAAAGGAGCAGATAGACCGCTGTCTAGAACAACTGGAAATGTATAAGGAAATGTCACAAATGCTTTTGAAAACATTCAGCCAACTGAGCACAAGTGCAAAATTCTATCTGCAAATTTCTGGGAAAACAGGCAAAATGGCTGTGAATTGCAAAATACAGACAAGCATTTTTATTTCTTGTGGTTGATACTGTGCATGGCTCAGTTATTTTGTTTTACAGCACTGTATAGGCAGTGATATTCTTCAACTAACATTTTAATTTTGTTTTAAATTAACAGTAGGGGGTGCGGACAGCAGTGACTCTGAATTGGAGCTTCCTACCACAGTGCTCAATTTAAAACCCAGAGCACGAAAAATTTTGCAAGACCAGAGCCAGCAGCAGCCACTGCAGCAATTTAGAATGGAGTGGAGGAATGAAGTTAATGGAGACCATGATGGAAGGGTAGATCGCAGAGAAATGGACAATGAAGCTCAAGCATCCAGAGGGTTCAGGCAACCACTGCTATCGAGACCAAGATTTGGAACAGTGAGTGAAGAAAATTTGACTGAAGATGTTAAATCAACAAGACCAAAGCCACCACCACGAATAGTCAGGTGGGCATCAGAAGCTGAAAGGCATAAAAATAAATCTCAGAATCAGCCATACTGAAAATAGCTGAAGTAGAACTATCAATAATAAACTACAGATTTAAATTAGCATTCTAAACCATCTGACTGGACAATGGGATCTATTTTAAAAACTTGGTGTGGATCCTTTGGGTTGCATGCCCATGTCATTAATTAACTGGATGAAATACTACAGCAAATACTAAACCCAAGACACAAAAGAAAATATCTTTTATGAATAACTTTTAGCAATGCTTTGACAATTATGTTCTTATAACCACTAAGGGGAAACTGTGCCTTTTATCACACTATTAGATCTGGAACCAAATAAACCAAATTCGATATTTAATTATCCAACTAAGAATGTTTTAAAAACTCTTACAATGAAGAGAACCTTTAAAAATATTCTAGTACATTTAAGATTTTATTTTTGATTGAATTTTGCTTGTCTAGATCAGATTTTTAATGTGAATAGCACTGAAAATTGCACTATGCCCCTGTCCCACAGACCTTACAAGACAAATACATTTATCACTGCAGATTATTGTTAGAATGGCCAGTATAGTAGGATGCGGTTAGGGGTTGGGAAGGCTGGAACAGGGTCAGAAAAGGAAGACCCAGCTGCAGAAGCAGATTCTGAAACACATTCAGTTCATGGAAAGTGGGCTGTAAAATCAGGTGAAGGGCATTAACTCCTGAGTAATCCTGATTCAGACTATCTGCATTCTCCCCCCCCCCCAGCATATAACCAATGAAAGGTGCTGAGCACCTTCAGTGCTATGATGAATGTCCTCAACTTTCATTCATGTCAATGGGAGTAGATAGCACTCAGCACCTATCAGGATTGGGCCCTCAGAGGAGGAGTTGCAGGCACATCAAAAGGATCTGTTTGAAGAACTGGCTACTGTGTCTGTTTGTGGCTACTGTGGAAATGCAGCAGAATTGTTATAACGCTAGTCACAGGCTGAGGGTGGATGGTGCCACGGTGAGGCATGGAGTCAGATTCAGGAAATGTGGGTCCAGTTCTGAGTTTTGCTTGTGAATTGGGTGGCTCATTTGGTCTCTTTGTATCTCCTCAGTAAAACGGGGATATTAGTCCTTCCTTTGTCTGTTTTGTCTTTATCTAGATTGTAAGCTCAGTGGGACAGGGATGATTTCCTATTTTTGTTTGTACTGCATGTTGCACAATGGGGCCTCAATCTCAGTTGGAGCCACTAGACACTACCATAAAGAAATTACTATTACTCTACTAAAACACCCCTGTCTTTCTCATCTCAGTTTAGAGCTGGCCATTTTAGTTTTATGTTTGAGGGTTGGTTTTATTTTTGTTTGTTTTTTGATGTCTCAAACTTTCCTAAATTTTGCTACAGTTACTGTAATCCTTTTCTACTGTTCAGGTTATGCGGAGTTCTCGTATCTGTCAAATGCAAATTCTAAATTGTGTGCAGATGGAACCATGATCTTTTTAAAGTCTCACTCAAAGGCCCATGTCACGATACTTTCTCTACTGTGAAATGTTGATTTTTGCAAAAAAATGTGGCCATGTTTAGTTACTGTGGGAATCAGTCACCTGTGCACAACCATCTTCTTCTCTTTGGCTTATAATGGAGTGAGATGATGCTACAATGTTAATTTATACAAATAATTTTGAATTAATTTTTCAACAGCATCTTGGGGTTTTGTTTTTTTTACATTTATTAGAATTATCAGTATATACTCTTGCCATATCCGAGCTAGAAATGAGCCTGTGCTGGAATTTTCACACTTGAATCCAGGTCCAAATTTCCCCCATAATGAGATTATGTTATGACTTGGGGGAGGGGTTGAATTAAGTTTGAATTGTGACTTTAAAAAACATGGTAAAATTATGCATGTAAAAGGTTAGTTTGGTTTACTCACTCTCTCTTTTCTTCGCTGATAAGGACTAAACAAGCAACTGGTAACTGAGCAAGTCACTTAAGGTCAAATTTTCAAAAGTGGCCTCTGATTTCTCACAACTCCTGAGAACTTGCATCTTTCACTGACTTCAGCTGGAGTACTGGGTACTCAGTGTGATTGAAAGGCAGCCCCAAATGTTTAAATTGCACACCCACAACCGGAAGCACCTAAAATTAGGGGCCATTTTTGGAAACCTGGGTCTTAACCTCTTTGAACTTCAATTACTTCATTTATAAAACAGGATAATGCTTATTTTTAAACGCATTTTGAGATACATGAATGAAAAGCAGTAAGTAAATGCACACCATACACTTACAGAATCATTATATTTTGAAGTATGTCTCCTACTACCTTTTATCTCTACAGGGAAAAAGTAAATTGGAACATTATCTTTAAGACTTTCTAATCAGCACCTTCAGCTACAGCCTGCAATGTGGATTTTGTCATCCAATGCCAAAGAAAGTTTGTGGGTGTTGGGAAATTAGAAGCCAAATAAATGTCTGACTATCATCTAGCACCATCTATTGGCAGAAATGATGTATTGACTATAGACATGGTTTTCATTCCCTTCAAGGAAAACAAGTCTGCAGTGACAGAATAATTTCTGTCACACAGAAGCGAAGGGAGAAATTTAGGGAGACGGAATTCAATGGACGTTTGGCCAGGGTGATGAAATGAACATACTTGTTCTTGTGAAAAGTATTGTGGGATCTATAGTGAGAGTTAGGAAACTTCAAGAGGTGAATTGCAAAACCAACCCCCCCCCCACCCTCCCAAGACAAGACTCAAGGCAGAAGAAAAGCAGTGAGTGTGACTCATGGGGATGGCAATAGTGAGAATGGCAAGATGCCAAGCTTATTTTCCTAGGCACCGGAAATGGTGGCTCTGGATACCCTGTCTCAGAACTTGCATTCCAACTCTTTCCCCTTTCTGTCTTTGTTTCTCTTGTATCCATTGATGGCCCTGCCTTCCTGGGTGAAGTAGAGATCAAATCCCATTTGCCATTAAGTGAAAGCTGGCATCTCCAAAGATAGCATTTAGCAGCAACTACCTTCCGCAGAGGGGAATCCAAAACCTCGCAGATGCAGGCACTGCCAGGAACAGCATGGAAATTGGGAGCAAAGGGTAGGAGCAGCCCCTAGTACAGGGATCGGCAACCTTTGGCAGGCGGCCCGCCAGGGTAAGCACCTGATGGGCTGCCTGCCAAAGGTTGCCGATCCCTGCCCTAGTAAAAGCATCCTCTTGTGTAAGGGGGTGTGGTCAGGGAGGTGCACAGATTGGAGCCAGAAAACAGAGGAGAGCTGGACTGGCAGGGGAAGCTGGCAACAGGGTTAGAGACAGTGCATTCATATCTGGGAACTAGAGGAATAAGAGAACAAGAAGGTATTAACAGCAGTTCCTAAGGAATGGAGAACCCTCTTGCACTCCCTTCAGCTACCATATGCAACTGAACTGACTTCCCAGCCCCATTCCCCAATTCCTTCTGCTCTTAGGCCCAACTCAGGAAATCACTTAATCACATGTTTAACTTTAAGGACATACAGAAGGCAGCAGGACTTTCATATGCGTTTCAAGTTAAGCACATGCTTAAATGATGTCCTGAATAGAGATGTTTCCTGAATGGATGCCTAGCTGATCAGGAAGCAAGAGGTCAACTTGACTCAGTAAGTCAATCAGGCAGAGGAAGACTAAAGAATTGAGAGAAGACAGTCACGGAAACTAAATATACTGCATTGGATGTGCATCCCATCCAACTCCATTGACTTGGCCACCTGTCTTCTGAAATGCATTACAAGGAACAATATATAAAGTTAACAGAAGACAATTACTGAAACATTAATAAAAATGGAATGTCATTTCACTTTATTGCATTTTAAAAGAAAATTTTAGTGCATTTTTTGTAACTAACACTACAGAGAGTAATCTTTTCTAAAGTACTTCAGAATCACTTTTTGCTATAAATAAAAGCCACTTTGTCCAGTAGCATCAGCTACAGTATGTCCCTGAGACCACATCTTTCACAGGCTTCTCACACCAAATATTAATTTTCCATAATACAGATTTAGACAATAAGAAAAATACATTTTCCAAACCAAAAATCGTTCATATATTAAAGCAAAAAATAAAAATAAAATAAAATTTGGTTGTGGAAAGAACAAAGTGTTTCAGCTTGTGCATAAACATAAAAAGTGAAGTGCTGAGTCCTATCACCCCTTAGAGTGGTATGCAGACAATTGTTAAATCTAGTGTTAGCTAATTTCGTATTGCATTTGGTCTAAGAAAGCCCCCCACTTTTGTTATCAGTGTCACAAGTTAGAATGACTTTCTATCTGTTGGTTGTTGGGTAAGAAGACCACCAAAGTTGTTAAATCCTTTATACCAAAAACCAGTCCATTATGTTTTATTTCCACTTCATTCCAAGTGGCAGCAGCAAAGCAAAGTTTGCCCTTGTTGCCAAGAAGGCTAACAGCATACTGGGCTGCATTAGTAGATGCACTGCCAGATCGAGGAAAGTGATTATTCCCCTCTATTTGGTGGTGGTGAGGCCACATCTGGAGTACTGCATCCAGTTTTGGGCCCCCAACTACAGAAAGGATGGGGACAAATTGGAGAGAATCCAATGGAGGGCAACAAAAATGATTAGGGGGCTGGGACACATGACTTATGAGGAGAGGCTGAGGGAACTGGGCTTATTTAATCTGCAGAAGGGAAGAGGGGGCATTTGATAGTAGCCTTCAACTACCTGGAAGGGTTTTCCAAAGAGGCTGTTCTCAGTGGTGGCAAATGACAGAACAAGGAGCAATGGTCTCAAGTTGCAGTGGGGGTAGTATAGTTTGGATATTAGGAAAAAACTATTTCACTAGGAGGGTGGTGAAGCACTGGAATGGGTTACCTCAGGAGGTGGTGGTGGAATCTCCATCCTTAGAGGTTTTTAAGGTCCGTCTTGAGAAAGCCCTGGCTAGGATGATTTAGTTGGAGTTGGTCCTGCTTTGAGCAAGGGGTTGGACTAGATGACCTCCTGAGGTCTCTTCCAACCCTAATCTTCTATGATTCTATGATAAAGGTCCCTGTTCTGGGGAATGATGTGTCTTTCCTGAGTGGAGGGGAAAAGGGCACGAGAATTAGTGTGGACGTTTTGAGGCTCTTGCTTAAATGGTCACCAGGGATAAAATTTTCAAAAGTGACTTAGGTGCCTAAGTCTCAATTGAAAGTCATTAAGACTTGGGCTCCTAAGCACCTAAGTCACATAGCAAAACTTTATCCCAGGTCACAAAAAAATAAGATGAAATCTACAGTACATTAAAAATGAGAAGATTCCATTTTCTGCATGAAGCTTAACTCTCACACAGAAATCAAGGGGACCTCCTAAAAACAAGCACATATATAGACTAGTCTCACTGGGTCCGCCTATAAAATTTCAAGTAATTAAAATATATGTATGTGCTCCCATTGTGCTTTTACTGAGATCAATGGGATTTTGCCACCGATTTCAAACAAGAACAGGCACTCTGTAAGAAGGAAGGAAAAGTTGATTTAAAAACAAAATTACAAAACACCATCTGTGATGGCTATAAAGTAACATTTAAAGTTGCATGTGCACATCATACGTGCTAAATTCAATTTAAAAAAATCTGCAGAGAGGCTTTGTATACTACATCAAATAATTAAACAGGAAGTGCTATGAAACTTTCAGATAAAAGGCACTATAAGAACAAACTTTTTTTTTAAATTAGTGGATCAAATGTAATGCTCAGAAAAGTGACAGACTAGTAACACTGGCTTGAACCTGGTATACCATGGGTCACTGCTATGGAAACCATCCCCATAAGTCTGTCAAAGCATTTCAGTCTTTACCTGCATCAACCTCCATTAGCTTTGGCCTGCTAAAATGGATGCAGACAAATGAAGACTAAGCTGCCAGACACACACATTTTCCCTGGTTACCTAAATTGGGATTTAAATGTATGTCTTCAGAGATGAAAAATAATGGATTAATCCTACATGGAACGAACACTTTAAAACATCACTAGATTTTCCAAAATGTGTCTTAAACAACCATCTAAAGAACAGGAAGGAGCAGTTATTCTTAAAATGAAGATGGAACAAAATTGCACAGGAAGTTCTGGGAGTTCCTTAAAATACTCACTTATGACAGAAGGTTGCCAGAAGGAGGTGTTCAATAGTCCAGGTATCACTAGAGCAAATTTCACTGTAATTTACATTGTCTCATCTTCAATCACCCTTACTCTGCACGATGGCATTTTCTCTTAAACTACCTTCTATATTATATATAAAAGAAACATACGTGCTAGAGCATCACAGCTCTATTTACCAGAAATGCTGGGACAGAGGAGTGAAGGCAGAATGTCAGCCAGCCAGTTGGGAATGGTTAATTATGCTGCATGGGAAAACTTCTAGCCAGAGCATGCGTCACAAGTTATATATGGAACCTCTGATTTATCAACAAGCCATTGTCACAGGAGGCCAATGGTTTATCCAGGTCAGCCTTCATTTCTCATACTGATAAGTGAACATAACAAATTTTACTTGTTTAAATAAAAAAATTCACTTGTCTGTCTCTCTCAGTCAAAGAGCCTATCAGTCTAACCATCATGCTTCAATGTGCGGCTGCAAACTGGATTATTCATCAGCCATTTATATATTCAGAGTCAGAATCATTTTTCTTGAAGTATTTTCTTTATGCTAATAAGGTTGAAATCCCAACGCTCAATTTACGAAAGGTTTTAAATGATACCTGCACCTTTGAAAGAGAATTTCTCTCTGAACTACAGCTCTGGGCATTCCTGTCTTGACGTATGATCCTGCAGCAGACAAGTCAGTATGAATCTGAGGGCTCAGTCAGGCTGGCCTCCCCTTGAACTTGTACCATTTCTTTTAGAAAACAGCCTGTTGCTGCAATACAGGTTTCTTTAGTGCTCACCATTCTTTAGTATAACGTATCCCCAGCTGTTTGAATTGCTTTGCATTTTATTGATGATGCACCAGCCTGTCCAAAATAAGCTGCTATTCACTTTTTAATTTAGCATTTCTACCACTGCAATATTGTGGTGTGTTCATGAGCATTATCAGAATAGCCACCAGTGCCAGCCCCACACCAAGACTTGGAGGGCCACAGGGACTGAACTCCTGTGCAATTCCTGAGAGAAGAGGGGCAATTATGCGGCCCACAGATGTCACAGACTGACCAACTCCTATGAGCGTGCCACTGGCCTGATTCCCACCCAGGGTCAACTCAAGGTCAGTGATGCAAGTGCGTCCTACAGTGGTTGAAAATGCTAAAAATGTTGACGATAAAATGACCGCCCATATGCTGAGTGCTGTGGAATATAGCATTATCAATACACAGGTGAGAACAGTGGAATGTAATAAAAGTGCATAAGAGTTATGTTGATAGAGTCTTGTTATTGGTCCAAGTAGAAAACCAGCAAGTGCTCCAACGGTGCTACTATAGCTTATGAGGTACCCTGTGAGCTTAGGTTTCACCCCAAATCTCTCTTCAATTGCCAGAACAAAATTGCTATAATACAGCATTACAGCTACAGACATTAGTAACCGTACTAAAAATATATCCCACAGATCAGAGCATGCAATGCTTTTAATCCTCTTCAGCACTGACACAACTGGAATCCATAGGGACTGGAGGGGAGTATCATATTTCATTGTTCCATTAGCTAGTGATTGAACCTGCAGGTCATAGTTTGCCTTTGCTGTCACTTTACTGTTACTGGTGGTCTGTTTGTTTTCATCACTATCTGTGTGTTCCTCACTCCATGGTAACATCCAGACGAGGCCTGTAGAGGTAATGCATTACAATCAGTTAATTGTAGACAGTTACGCTCTTTACCCCATACTCAAACACGTAAGTTACTGTTATGTTTTAATGATGTCTCTAATGGTAGAAATCAAAGACATGAAAGTATTTTGCACTTTGTGGGCAACATTCATCTTAGAATAATCACAAAACAGTTTACAAAAATGAAGCACAACATAACCCATGTAGTTACTATTGGTTTCCCCATATTTTAAATGGGAATCTATAACAAGAGAGAGAAAGGTTAAGTGACTTGCTCATGCAGCATATACATAGCAGATCTGAGAACTGAACCCAGGATTCAGACTCCCATTCTCCAGCTCTAGACACAAAAACAACACTCCCTCTCTTGTATCTGGATGTAAAAAATAAATAAAGAGGGGGAGGGCTGTCTTAAATGAACTCTTTTCAAAAAGTCAGAAGAAGTTTACATTCAAAGAGCAGTCTGAATGCACAGAACAGAAGGGGATTACAGTCATATTACTGTACAAACAGCATGAAACGTACCGCTTGAAAAAGCCTGAAGCACAAAATACTACATACAACTTACCAGCATTCAGAATGAAGATAAAAGAACAGATGAAAGATGTCAGGTAAAAGCCACTCTCTAGCTCTGTAAAGTAGCCACCAACCACAGGACCCAGGATGAAACCAACACTGGAGGCTGCATTGAAACGTCCTATTACAAGAGGACGCTCTTTCTCAGAAACCAAGTCAGAAAGAAGAGCTTTTGAAATGGAGAGTGTGTGTTTGAAAATACCTGCAAGATAACATAAAAGCATACAGGAAAACGATATCATATGTATTTAGCATGTGATGTAATTCATAAGGTTGTGTTTAATTATTCTCTGAAGATTCCAAAAGCTACAAATTATCCAACGCCAGAGCTATAGAGGTTGTGTCCTGGGCATGTGACGAGTCTGGCAGCAACCATTCCCTCGGCTAGTTGAGAGTTGGGACCTAGGAATCATGTTAAACAGAGATCTGTGTCAAGTGAGCAAAACAGCTCAAATAGAATAGAAGCAGCACCTCCGAATGGTGGATCCCAGTAGAGGTGAGGCAACTGCCAGAGACACTGCATCCTGTGGTCAGTGCTGGGGAAAGAACGATACGGCAGGCTAGACACTTGCAACTGGTACAGTACAATCCCAGATTGTTAAACAGTAGATATTGACAGACCGAGAGAAGCAGTAATTAATATGAATTCTGGGGCATTCTAAAAATGCCACACGTGCACAATAAAATCTCTCTCTCTGCTCCTTCCTCACAAAAGGATTACCTTACACCACCACAGTCCACAACCATTGGCAATATAGGAGCATTACAAAAACCTCTAAAGAGATTGATAAATCTTTAAAATTTTAACTAACAAACCACTGAAGTTCCTTTATCATACCAAAAAACCCACTGTCTCCTCTATCAAGGAAACAAAAAAGTTTTCTTTGGAATGAGGCTAGTCAGTCAGAATTTTAAAAACCTATTATCTGAGTTTTATAATACAGATATGTTGATGGAAACTTAGTGTTAGTGGCACTAACAAATATGCTTTTACACAACATACACAGCCCATTAAGTAGTGAGCCAAGCTTTTAGGTGATCTCCTATTTGGAAATATATGTTCAGTATGACAACAATATACTGAAGATAATATATATCATATTATGTGGTGCACACAGACTAACATTTTTAGAAGTTATTAGTGACTTTGGGTGCTCAACTTGAGAAACATTAAAATGGCCTGATTTTCAGGAAGTGATAAGCACCCATCCTTTGAAAAAACAGTCCCTGCACTAAGGTGTCTCAGAAGTTGTTCACCCCCTCCCCTACCCTCAAAAAACAACAAAAAAAACCAAGCCGTGAAAAATCACTGGTACATTTCTCAATTAAAAAAATAAGTAAATGAAAAATTCAGTAAAAAGATCAACTTAGAGGTCTTTTCAAAGCTGGGGTTCCATAGGTGCCAAAGAACCATTGCACCTGTGATAAGTAAAACTGTTCAAAGCTGCTATCCAGGTTGTCCCCATATTTAAATATCATGACTTCCGCAGCAATAATTCTCAAACTAACATTGGACTGAATATAAATCCAAGTACCAAGTCAATTACTCACCTACAGGTATCCTTGCAATGGCAAATAAACACACACTGGTGGACATGCCAAGTAGCAAATAACCCAGTGCACTGAAGAGGATACAGGCAAGCAGGGAATATTGTCTTCCTATTACATCACTCCAGCAGCCCTGGTAAGACAATAAATGAGTGCTTTTATAGTACTGAACTACCCATTGTGAACAATATGCATGTCTGAATTAAATTGATTACTTCTCTTCTCAAAAGAGAGGTCCCTGAGGGACCATCAGTGGAAACATTCATAAATAGATTAGATAACATTCATAATAGTATTGTGTCTAGATGCCAGAGGCTGGACACGACGGACTAAATTCAACCCTGAAGTCAATGGGAGAAGCACCTGCTTGTACCACGAATTAATTTTACTAGATGAGATATAAAAGCCAAGCTTAATTTAATTTAATGTCTCATCTTAATTTTATGTAAACTCGTGACAATTTAGTGAAATATCATGGGCGACAGTCTAATGAAAATGCCATCACACCAACACTGACCATTATTATTTATGTACGATAGTAACTACTGTGTGCTAGATGCCTGCCAAACACTCAGAGAGGGCAGTCCCGGCTTGAGGGAGATATCACTCTGAGGGCAGACAAACAGAGAGAGGTCATGGGAAGGGGGAAATTAAAAGGTAACCTATATACAATAAGTCAGCTTAATTCACTACAGGCAGCATGGCAGAAGAGGGTCTTTAAGTAGGAAGGGTAGGAGCCTTACACATAAGTTCAGGGAAGCTGCAAGAGACAGAGGACAAGGTGACTGTGTGCTAAACGGGTGGATGAAACCTAGGAGCACTGGCTCCAAAGTACAGATTTGAATATTGGCAGGTACAGTATACATTCCTGGCCTATGGCCTTGGGGTTGTGTCCTTGTGCATATTTGTTTTGGGAAAGGAGAGGGAAAAGCATAACCTATGGGGAAAAAATAAAGTTTGAGAGACATTGCATAAATTAAGGCCATCTGGCAAATTACAACAGACTCCATATTAATCACAGAATAGCAAACACAGATAACATAATTTCAGAGATCTGGTCCATGACGCTATTTCTTGTATTTAGATTACTGCGTTGAAGAAAACTGCTCTAATAGCAACACAACATTAAACAGAATGTTGCATGACTGACACATAGTAATATTTGAATGCTTAAACTACTACTTTCAAATCTAGGCAGAGATTTGGTTTTCAGCTAAAAATTTCATCTTGTGTACTAGGATTTGATTAGTCCCTATAACTGAAACAAAAAGTTCCACATAGAGTAAGAACAGTTCCTCCAACCTCAAGGGCTTGTGTAAACACTAGCGTAACACCGACAGGCCTCGGTTGTCGGCGGGCAGGATCGAACCCAGGACCTCTGGAGCTTACTGCATGAGCCAAAAGTCAACTGGCTGTTAGCTAAGGCTGTAGGGCAGACTCTCTCTCTCTCTCTCTAAGTGGTCTCAGTGCCACTAGATGGGACAGGAGGTGTGTGGGTTACACTAGCAAATGTACAGTTTCACATTCCCCAAAGTATTACCATTAATGTTATCAATTTTCCTACAAAGTTAATAGAAACACCAATATATATTTGCAATATAGCTATGCATCCGAAGAAGTGAGGTTTTTACCCACGAAAGCTTATGCCCAAATAAATCTGTTAGTCTTTGAGGTGCCACCAGACTCCTTGTTGTTTTTGTAGATACAGACTAACACGGCTACCCCCTGATACTTGACACCAATATATATTTAAGATTCAGTATTCAAAACTTACCACAAACGTGCTAGAAAAGAGCTGCAGTAAACCATAAAAAGATCCTAAAATAAAAATAGTGGAAAAAAAGACACTGAGAATTAAGTGTGAACAGACTTGTGAAACTAGCTTTAAAATGGTTCTGCAAAGTGGGAAAATTAACAAAATAATTCATTAGAAGTACAGGAAGAGGCAATAGGGAAAAGCAGGGGCGGGGTACAGCATGAAAAAGAGTTTCACCACTTTGATGGATGAATTTTCCTCTTTTTCTGGGTGTCTCAAAATTGCAATACTATTCAACTGAGAAGTGTGGAAGCAGAAGTATGCTGCTTTGCCAGGGGAAATAACTGAAACTGGGACAGTTGGCATCCTACACCAAACATGACAGGGCATTGTAGCAGTAGGCCTGGAAGAAATTGCAAATCCTACCCTTCAAAATGAAGGGTAAGAACCTAGCAGCAATTGGCAGTAGGAGAGAAGGAACAGAAAGAAAACAACAATTCCAGCATGGAGCCAACAGTACAATATTTGTCAGTCTCTTTTACTGATTAAAGAACACCCCAGCTCCCTGGCTTTTTGAACGCTTAAAGTCAATGCAGAGTGTAGAGGTGAGAACGTACTGTACACTAAGTTACTGCATAAGGAACATTTCTGTCAACCAAACTCAGACCTGGGATTAGCATCAGAAGGAGCTCTATTCCAGGCAAACTGAAAAGGCAGGATATTAAAAATCTGGATATAAAGACGACATTTCTATCATCATTACTATTTATAAACTAGACCTGTATTTGTGTTACAAGCCAGGACCCCATAATAATTTCAGTGGAGGACAGGAAGCTACAGAACTCAAAAAGGTCATCATTTGGAACCTACCATACAGTAGCTTCTGAAGACAACTATGAAGAAATACAATGACTTAATAGTGGGACAATCATGATTATAAGGGGGAAGAATCAGCTGCAGACAAATGTCTATCTTGCTTAGAGCTTGCCATTGTTTTCCACTGTGTGGCTACTGAAGGTTAGTTATGATACATATCTGACTTCTACCTCATGTCCTGGGTAATCAGTACCCAGGCTGTACTCACCTACTACTCCTGCAACAGTTGGACTTGCTCCTAGAGACTTGATATGAAGGCTTAACAGAGGCACAACCATACTTACACCAAAGAAGTCCTGAAAGAATAGGGAG
This sequence comes from Trachemys scripta elegans, assembly GCF_013100865.1. Classification (NCBI taxonomy): domain Eukaryota; kingdom Metazoa; phylum Chordata; order Testudines; family Emydidae; genus Trachemys; species Trachemys scripta. The sequence goes on from NC_048298.1 coordinate 232,718,760, forward strand.
AATGGAGTTTCAGTAATTGAGCATATTTACAAAGATACAGAAAGTCAAGATTTAGAATAAGTGATTCTGTATTTTAAAAGGGTATTATATTTTAATTAAATAACAATCTAGGATCAGGTCTACATTTGGAAGGCTCCACCCGTACAGATATACCAGCATATTATACCGGTCAAGTGCTTCTAGCGTGGATGCAGCTTATCCTAGCTGCCCTGAGTGAAACAAGCTATACTGGTAAAAGCACAGTTTTGCTGGTATGACTGCATCTACACTAGGGGTTCTAGATGGCACAGTTATGCTGGTATGACTGCATCTACACTAGGGGTTCTAGACAGCACAGTTATGCTGATCACAAATCACACTTTCGTCACACACATGACCAACAGTTTGTAACATAGACCTGGTCTACAAGAAATAAAAAGTGTTGTGTTGCATTGCATAATCCTTGCAATTTGACTGGTATGTTCACAAACTACAATTTTTCAAGCTAAAAACTATGACAGGAACTACTTATCTTCTGAATGGTTCTAAATACATGAAAAAAGCTACACTCTTTCAGAAGACCTACTTAAGAAATATTGAATGCTTTATATATATATTTGAAGTTGAATAATTATTCTGAATTTTCAAAATGATAGGTTTGCACTAATAGCATTTTTAATTCAGAAATATAAATAGTCTGGTGTATCATGCAAATACGAAAAAAGCTCCTCTCTGTACAAATAATTAAGTTATGAAAACAAACATTTAAAGCACTTTGAAAAATGCATGTAAAGTACAGTCTTTCTGTTGAAAATCATCATCTACAACGGGAAGAGAGGCTTTCAAGACAGCCCACTCCTGTAAGTAGATTACACTATTTTTCTTACATTACAATGGCAAAGTGTTATACAGGATACAGTACAGAGGCAAGGCAAAGCATAAGGGAAGCAGAGATTTCCTCAATAGCATCAGAGGAAGGCGAGACAGCATGTGGGGGTTCTACACTCCTATACTGTACAAGGATCTCCTGGCCTGTCCTTTCAAATTTTTATCTTTTGTTAACTTACCATATTGACCTGCTAATTCTTTACTGTACAATGCTGCTTGCATGCCACTTCTACATCAGAGTGGAACTGTGCTGAAGGGGACTACTGAAGCAGTATCACCTTTTATGAGAGACTACTGCAGTTGGACTAAACGTTCATAATAGTCCGTCCAAAACTAGAATAGAGATGTCATTATATATACCATTCAGTCAAATGCTTCAAATACCTCATTAAGCAGTCTTGATGGCTAATTTTTATATATACATACACTCACAAAACTATTGAAAGTCTAATAATACCCATAGTTGATCCCTGGTACTTCTTAAGTAACACAATCTTTAAGCCCAGTAATTATTACTAGCATTTGCATGTCAGTGAAGAACAGTAATTATTTCTTATTTTAAAGAGAGAAGTGTATGTTATTCTAAACTCTAATTTACTGACTATGGGAAGGTTATGTAGCAGACAACAGTTCAGTGACATCTTTCAGCTACTATTCACAGCGGTCACCCTTAGAAATGTGCCAATTGCCTTCTATGGCAGAAGGAATTTACCTCAGTATTTGAAGGGTTCTAATTATTACCTATAATGAGTATAAGAAAGTTTATGAAACATTGCAAATATAAATGTAAGCATTATCTATTTAAAGCAAAACAGACAAGCTCTATGGAGCACTAGTGCCTACTGCTTTTTCAGACTTGTAAGGAGAAAGACAGAGCCAAAGAGGAAGCACAAACAAAGGAAAAGAAGCAAAAATGAGACAGATTTATCAAGGGCAGAAATGATGGGAAAACAATATAAAAGATATGAAAGAAACATGTCAGTTCTCTTCGGCTAGTTTAAACAAAGTAACTTGCAGTAATACATACACATACAAAAACATTTCCCCCCTGTTTTATCAATCTTAAATGCTTATTTCTGAATTCAACTATCACACTGGCTAATTGAACTGAAAGCATTCAAGGTCCCAAACATGAATGGTTAGTTTGCCTATGTTAATAGACAGTATAAACATAGTGCTTTAATTTAGTAACAGGGCAAATCCTTATGTCTCTCCTACATGTGCAGATGGCTCTCTTTGCATGAAACCACTGTGGTACCACTTTCCAAGGGGCTGAACAGGATTTGGTGAGTGCACTCCCCATCCAGAATACTTCGCTCAACAGGGGCATCTTGCATGGCTGCATGCAGGGGAAGATTTGGAAATAGGGCAGGGCTGGAAGTTCTACAGCCAAAGTACAATCAGACCCAGAAAACTTAAGAGACTCATCCAAGGCCACACAGGAAGTCAGTGACAGAGCCTAGATTAGAACTGAAGAGTTCCTGAATGCAGCTCCCTTTCTGAGTCCACAGAACAAACCACTCAATCCCTTAACAAGAGCTGCTCTGAAAGCAAGATTTCACATGATTTAGTTCAATACAAGTGTCTGACAAATTGTCTTCAGTAAACTCCAATTAACAAATTGTTTTGTTTGGAAGTAAACCCTGCACTGCAGTATTAGCAAGCCAACTTGAAAGTGAAAGAGACACCATTGTCCAAACTGAATTAAGAGTAAACAGCACACCACTGCGGTGAATACTTGAGTACTGAACAGAACAGATTGTCTAAGCTCAGACATTTGGAGGAATTTTTCCAGTCCCTTAGTGCTCCCTCAGGAATCTCAAGGCTTTTTTGGCCAGGTAGTTGCTATTATTGTCAAGGCCAGGGGAGGTTCAACCATGACAGTGATGTTAAATACAAACACAGGAGAAATGGGTGGTGTCCGGACAGGCAATAAAAAGGCAGCTCTCGAAGCCGGATGCTCTAGGGTCATTTACAGTATGGCACAGAATATATTTTATATGTGGATTACACATATTGAAGGTTACATTTGTTATCCATTCCCCACCCCTACAAACAGCAGAGAAGATCCGCCCTGGGCTGCAGGCGGGCCTGGCAATGGAGCCGAGGATCCTGTCTCAGGGTTTCTGAGAGTCCCAGTGGAGACAAGCGGCAGCGACACCCCCGGGGCCCGGGTTCACCGACAGGCCAGACAGTATTTGCTTTTTTACATTTACACACACACCGCCCCCCCGCCGGGCAGGTGACTGATGCTCCTGCCCCCCGCCCCGCACTCACCAGGAAGCCCACCAGGTAGAGGCACCGCACGAAGCGGCTGGGCCCGGCCCCGCGCGGAGCAGGAGGAGCCGCCGGGCCCGGCCGCGGGGCTGGCGGCGGCTCCGAGGCCCCCATTCTCCAGCCAGGCCCGGCGCCGGCGGCCGCAGCGGGGGGACGAGCATGCGCAGCGCGGGGAGGGCGGGCGGGCCGAGGCCTGGGGCGGGGCGTTGACCAGAGGGCGGGGCTGGGAAGGGCCCCGGCTTGGCTGAGCCCGGGCGGTCCGGCACAGCCGCCGCGGTCAGACCTTCAGAGATCAGGTCAACTATGATCTCACACGAGTGATAGGTGGAGGAGGTGGGGTTGATTTGCCATCAGGGCTTGAAGCCTTTGAAGATCGTGTTACCCAGCTTTTCTCTAGTCCCCGGCCCAGCAGCTGGACCCCTGCTGGGATTGTCACAGGATTCCAGGAGCTGGGGCTTTAAGAGGTGGGTGATACCAGTCACCGGAGGGGACCAACCTTGTCAGTACCTTCCTGAGGTGTTCAACACCAGACTGCACCTGTTAGGCCCGATGAAAGGATGCCATTGTGCGTACCCTTTCTCACTTCCTGAAGTCCCACTTTTGTAGGGCCAGCTCCAGGTTTTTTGCCACCCCAAGCAAAAAAAAAAAAAAAGAAAAAAAAAGCTGGAATGCCGCCCCTTGAAAAGTGCCGCCCCACGCATATGCCTGGAACCAGGGGCGGCTCTAGCTTTTTTGCCGCCCCTTTGGCGGCATGCCTGTGGGAAGTCCGCCAGTCCTGCAGCTTCGGCGTACCCGCCGCCGAATTGCCGCTGAATCTGCGGGACTGGCGGACCTCCTGCAGGCAAGCCGCTGAAGGCTTCCTGACCGCCACCCTCGCAGGGACCTGTAGGGCACCCCCCACGGAGCGCTGGTGCCTGGAGCTGGCCCTGCACTTTTGCACCCATGTCAAACACGGGGCTGTGGCTATGCTGATGGCCCCCAGCATGGGTTGTGGGGATTCTCTGTGGATCAATGTAACAGCTCTGGCTTAAGGGTTGTGTCGGAGAAAAGAAAGGGCAGGAGTAGGTCTTGGTCAGAGCACACTATGCTACAGCTAGTTTGTAAAGGTGTGTGACAGCACACTCATGGTCCTTAGGAGCCAATACATATTAGAGCAGCCCTGGAGCCAAAACTCAAGGGGCACTAAAGATGGCTTAAAGCCACCCCTCCCCCAGCGCATACACACTTTTTTGCACCCAGCCCTGAAAAGAAGAATCTGACCACACAAACTATAAACCTCTAAGTCTGGGTCCTTGAGGAGAAATTCATGGAGGATAGGTCCATCAATGGCTATTAGCCAGGATGGGCAGGGATGGTGTCCCTAGCCTCTGTTTGCCAGAAGCTGGGAATGGGCGACAGGGAATGGATAACTTGATGATTACCTGTTCTGTTCATTCCCTCTGGGGCTCCTGACGTTGGCCACTGTTGGAAGACAGGATACTGGGCTAGATGGACCTTTGGTCTGACACAGTATGGCCATTCTTATGTAGAAAATTTCTCATGCCCTCCCACCCAGTAATCTGAAATGGCTCTCATCTTGTTCTGGCTTGGTCAGGAATCAACCAGCAAGGCTATACTTTCTGAAAACTTAAGAAATTTGAAGGAACAGCAGCTCAATATTTTTACATTAAGCATAAACTCTTTATAAAACAAAACCTATTTTAAAATATTAAAGTCTTGGACAATGCTTCAAAGCCTGCAATAATGTCTTAAGAAGAATTAGACTCCACATTAGGCTTGTGCTATAACTATGGTTAAAGAGTCCTCTGGACCTGAAGCATCTTTCAGGATACAATCTGTCCTAACACCTATTACCATCACCTCACTAGCCATAACCTCTCTTACAGAATATGTCCTCCTAAATTAATTGGGTCAGTCCTTATCAGTTTACTAATTTACTCTAGCCACTTGGTAAAACCACAAATGAAAGTTGATGTTTGGCAAAAGAAATGAACAATTGATGTGTCCCTGCGAACTCGATAAAATATATCTTCATGTGTTTTTAAACAGTCAGTTACAGAGTTACGGTCTTGATCAAGAATAGGGTACACAGTAGGAGATGGAGTTGTGTTTGTCTTCTGAGAACAAGACCTGAAGATAAGAAGAAGACAATCCAAACTCCCAGATATGTAACCTTAAGGGCCAAGGAGGCCCAGATGTGGGTGGAAAGCTGAAGATTCCCATCCTAAGATCAGGAACTGGTTTCTCTACTGCCCTGACAGAGGCAAAAGGCTGGAAGTCAGGTGCGCTAACCACTGCCCGGCCCTCAGAACCCCCATCACAGTCACATCCTAACAGTTAACAAAGTTTTGAGAACATATTCAGTCCCTCAGCAAGAGAGACAACATTTTAAGCCTTATAAATTTTCAACTAAAGTTCTTAAAATCATTTTGTGAGACAGATCTAAGACAACAAATGCAATTTATTGCAGTAAATGGAACATATTCTTGGATTTCAGCATTACAAATAGGCAAGATCAAGACCCCCAAATGTACCATTTATCATCAAACTTACCAAATCTAACAATGACTTATTTCATTCTGGTTTACAACTTCAAATCATTAGGGTGTATTTAGCAGTCATTTCAACTTTTCATATACAGATTGAGCCCAGAAGAAAAACTTACAATCCACTGGTCCAGAAAATTTTGAGGCACTGTAAATGGATTGGAGTTTTAAAACTGCTGATCATACTAATAGTATCTGAAGAGTAATCTTTTCTAAAAGAGCTGGGAATGAGTGACAGGGGATGGATCACTTGATGATTACTTGTTCTGTTCATTCCCTCTG